>NC_056750.1:678053298-678090798 GCF_019279795.1 Protopterus annectens | reverse complement strand
GGAAGCCTGGCTACGGTTGGAACTGGAGGAACCAAGCAGTGAGGTTCAGAGAGGGGAGGGAGCGATGAAACTGACCCGACTGATGGATCAAAAGATCTGGAACTAGGTCCAGATTCCAAGGTCGCACCAAGAGAAAACGATGTAGAAAGGGGAACCACACTTGTCGAGGCCAGTAAGGAGCAATGAGGATCAAGGAGGCCTTCTGAGCGATAGCTTTCTGAATTACTTGAGAGATCAGTGGGAAAGGAGGAAATGCATACAGAAGTCCCCGGGGCCAAACTTGGACTAGAGCGTCTCTGCTGGGTTGGCCTGGTAAAGGGAATAGAGTGAAATATTCTCTGCACTTGCTGTTTTGGGGAGTAGCAAAAAGATCACAGCAAGGCTGACCCCACTTGAGAAAAATTTCTCTCACTACAGAGTCTTTCAGAGACCACTCGTGAGGCATGAGAATAGCTCTGCTCAACTTGTCCGCAATATGATTGGACTTCCCGGGGATGTGCGTTGCTATCAGAAAACGCTGAGAAGAAATCGCCCATTGCCACAGTCTGAGTGCTTCTCGACACAGGCGGTATGATCTGGTTCCGCCTTGTTTGTTGATGTACCACACTACAGACATATTGTCTGTCTGGATTGCAATTGTTCCCAAGGGAAGAGAGTCTTGAAGGGCTTGCAACGCTAAAAGCACTGCTCTCATCTCCAGAACATTTATGTGCAAGTGGCATTCATTCGGTTGCCATGTGCCCTGGACTGTCCTGCCCTGATAATGCCCCCCCCACCCGATCAGGGAGGCATCCGTTGTCAGAGTAGCAACCGGAGGAGGTGGAACAAAGGGTCTTCCCGACAGGAGCTGGGGGGAAGACATCCACCACATGAGATGCTTTTTGCACGCCTGCGTGATCACAATGGTGTGAGACATTGGGAGTTCCTGGTATGACCATTGAGTAAAAAGCATCCACTGAAGGATCCGCATGTGGTATCTGGCTAATGGAAGGAGAGGTATGGCCGCTGCCATGATTCCCAACACCTTTAGAACTCACCTGGCTTTGATTCTGTTGTTGTTGAGAAGGAGTGATACCAATTTGTGAATGTCTGATATCCTTTGATGTGTTAGCCTTGCAGACATGTTTATAGTATCTAGATTTGCGCCTATGTAAGTAATAGTACGACAAGGCGACAAAACAGACTTTTCGCAATTTATTGAAATACCCAGTTTTTGACAAACGCGAAAAGTATAATCTCTGGCCATCAGAAGGAGATGCTTGGTGGGAGCTGTGAGGAGCCAGTCGTCCAAATATGGAAACACCTGGAATCCTTGTCGTCTCAGGTGAGAAGCTACCACTGCCATGCATTTGGTAAACACCCGCGGGGCAGTCGTGAGACCAAAGGGCAGGGCCCTGAACTGAAAATGACTGGTTCCCAGCCTGAAGCGGAGGAATCTTCTGGAGCATCTGTTCATTTTTATGTGATAGTACGCATCCCGAAGGTCTATAGAGCACATCCAGTTTCCTTTGCCCAAAAGGGGAAGGATGGATTGCAGCGTGACCATCCGAAATCTTGTTTTCTTGACTGATTTGTTCAAGACACTGAGATCCAATATCGGTCTCCAGTCCCCTGTTTTCTTTGGAACTAAAAAGAACCTTGAGTAGATTCTGGATCCTTGTTGGTCTGCTGGCACTGGCTGAATTGCTCTTTTTGCAAGCAGTTTTGAAATTTCCAAAGCTGCTAGATCCCTTTGAGTGGGTGGAACATCTGGAAGGGATTTTTTTGACTGATTTGGAAAGCGAAGAAAGGGGATAGAATAGCCTTCGGAAATGATGGACTGTACCCATTTGTCTTGAGTCAGGGATAGCCAGGCTTCTGGGTACAGTGACAATCTTCCCCCGACTGCCTCCGAAGATGGGCAGTCGGGCAACACCTCAGGGATGCTGAAAGGGCTTGTCAGGGAAGGCTTCCCGATTGCCCTGGTTCTGCGGACCCCCCCTGCCCCTAGGGCGACGTCTACCATTGTTATTCCCACCTCTGCCTTTGGTAGGAAAACGACTCTGTCGCCAGGCGAAGTCCCTTGAGATTGTTTACGGAACCACATCTTTCCACCCTTCTGGCCTTTGGGGTAAGGCCTGGAAGGAGTTGAAAAACGGACTCCGACGGCAGAAAGGGTCTTGCCATCAGTCTCGCACCTAGTCAGGGTTTCTTTCACTTGAGGACCAAAGAGAGATGATCCATCAAAAGGGGAGTTCGTGAAAGACGTCTTGAAAGGGTCCGCAAAATTGCATAGCCGCATCCAGGCGTGCCTACGTAAGGCCACACCTGTCCCTGCGGCTCTGCTCACTCCATCAGCCGCGTAAGAAAGGAGGCGCATGGAGGAGTTGGATATGGAATTAAGGGTAGCCAGCTGCGTGTTCATCTTGTCTTGGAACCCCGCAGCTGTAGGATCCTTTAACATTTCACTCGCTTCCTTGATCAAGTCCCTCTGAAGACGAGTGAAATGGCACAGGTAGTTCAGCGAACGCATGGTAAATGTCGCTGAGGAGAACATCCGCTTCCCGTACCTATCCATGGACCTAGATTCCTTGTTAGGTGGATGGACAGGTACTGAAGGATCAGCCAATTCCTTCTTTGTGGCAGCAGCTACCACCATAGCATCCACAGAAACTCCTTTTGTTAAAAACTGCTTGTCTGCTGGAGCTGTGATGAACTTAGAGGGTCTCCTGGGAGTGGGGTCCACTGAATCAGGAGCCGTCCATGCCTTCTTAGCAACCACCTGCATGAGGGGGTCAAAGGGACGCGACACCCAGGAGGTGGAAGGACGAGAGCCAAACGCCTCAAGATACACAGATTCGTCCTCCGAAGGGTTGAGGGCTGGCCAATTTCCCCTCTGTTTCAGGATCTCCAGAATGTCTACAAATGAGACATCTTCAGAAGGGGAACGGGGGGAACCCTCAGAATCATCCAAATCTGTGTCTGACGTGATAGACTCAGGTGAGTCAATGTGTTTCCTCTTACACTTCCTCTTCCGAGGGGGCTCTTCTGCCAAATCAGGAGAGGCCTCGGAAGAGGATGAAATCCCCACAGGGGGCTCCTGAGGAGCTGGCTCTCTGCAGTCCGGGATGAGGGAGTGAGTCGACTTACCCTGAGGCAGCATAGAGGGAGGGGCAGACGGAGCCAACTGTGGAGTAGAGCCAGGATCTAACACACTCCGCATGACCTCGAATGCACCCCTGTCAGGCAGAGCCAGAGGTCCCCGCTCCGAGGAGCTAAGAACCCCCCTCGGCACCGACAGTGATGGCTCCGAGGCCGATGTCAGAGCCGAACTCACCAGCGCCGAAGCCCCGAGAGGGAGAGGGGGGTCGGACAAGGGTCCGATGCCACTCACCCCCTCGGAGCCGACGAGGGAAGTCCGGCACCGAGATTCTTCCAAAGAAGAAAACGGAGCCGACGACGGAGCCGAAGACAAATGTCTCGGCTCCGACGTATTCACAGTCTCGGTTCTGACGCGACCCGGCTCCGAACTCAAGAGAGTCGAAGGAGGAAAATGTTGATGGACCGGGGCAGGCATCGACTGATGAGTCGGGCTCTGAAGCATCTGGGCTAGTGCCTCGGACTTAAGTAGTCGACTCACTACCCTCTGAAGGTCATGATCCGACAGCCTCGATGACCTAGAGGAGTGAGACCTTTGGCTCCGTTCAGACAGCAGGGGAGATCCTGGAGCCGAATGAACGGAGCCAAGAGATGGTGACCTGGACCTCTTCCTAGTTGTCGGCTCCGAAGGTCTGGTCGGAGCCGACACGGAACTCAATAACCTCGGCTCCGCCGAGCCGAGGAGCCACAGAAACTGTGGACTGAGACTTATCGGCTCCAGCCGGAGCCGATAAAGGCAAAGGTTGAGCAACCTGAGGTCTCGGCTCAGAAGTCGGAGCCGAAGACCTCGATGCCTTAGAGGGCTTCCCTGTTGAAACTGACAGGGAATCCTCTGGCTTCAGTAAGCCTCTAAGAATTAATTTGTTTTTTCTTTCCTGCAGGACCCTGGGGCCGAAGCCATGGCACACAGCACAGGAGTCCTGCAGGTGCAAAGGCCCCAGACAATAGACACAAGAAGTGTGAGCGTCTGTCAGAGACATTTTCTGACAGCACGCATCACACTTCTTGAATCCGGAGACCTTTGCTTCTTTAGACATTTTTTTAACTGACAGGTGTACACAAACACGCACACAAACACACAAGTTATACCCTGTCAGGAAAACACAATAAAATTAGTAGTAAAACTAGAATTTAAACTACAATAAACTAGATAAACTACAAAAAACACACACACTCCACTAGGGAAGGGAAGGCCTAAAGGCCCAATGGAAGACCCAAAGGTTCTAGGGAAGGAAAACGGAAATATTTAGGGTCGGGAATAAAGTTTTCTAATCTACACTAACTAAGTAAGAATATTAACTTAAAAGGGGTTTTAAAGAGTAATTTTTACAAGAAAAATTAGCACTCACCAGGAACCGGTAGAAACAACCAACCTCGAAGCTGTAGCGGCAAACGAGATCTGAGGTAACTCTCGCCTAGCATTGTGGGATATAAGGGGAGCCTCGAGCCGGTGGAACCAACTCTCGAGCTTTTAGAGTGGCCGAGTCGGAGCCGAGGTCGGCTCCGAACCCATCCAGCAAGAATGAAGGCGAGATAGACAACTTAACATTTTATGTTTTCTGCATCAAGGTTCATCCATTTTCTCACCATTCCAATGAATGACACTGATATGAAATGATGGAGACAGTGATAATTCAGCAATAATTTAATTTATGAAGACTGATGTAAGGAATTCCTCCGCAACTCCCATCACCAATCATCATGCTGGCAACTATGGAATTTAACTGAGGGGTTTGCACCATCATGGTGCTTCACCCCCCACCCCCAATAATTATAACTTCTTCAAGGATTAATCATCATGAAAAAAAATAAATATTATACAGCTATTTACCATCCTAACCACAGTCATTATGCAATTTTGTTATGGAGGGCAAATGTACATAATGTAGCTCATGGGTCATAGGTAAAAGGTTTTTACTAAAATCCCTATAAGCACTCATTGAAAAGGCTAAGTGGTATAAATATTGATACATCAAGCTAACAGACATACACTTTAGAAACAGACTCTCATCTTTTCTGAACTGCCTGTCTCTCTCCTAGGAGGTGACAGTGTAACAAGCCGTAGAATGATCAGTATAGAGAACGGATACATTGTATGCAATTTAGTTGATACAGTATAGTGAATGCAGCACTGAAGAACAGTATGCATAACTATTCACTCAATGTACCATGCACAACAGCAATACGTGCCCTACAAACAGTATGAAAAGTAGGAGGGTACAGCACAGAGCACCGTTGCATGCTTTACAACATGATTGTGCATAAACAGCTTGAAGAGTAGACAACAGTTATGTGCTCCCTATGCATGGAAAGTGCATAAGAAACTATGACTGTACAAATGTAAACTCAAAGAGCCTGGCAGCACTCTGCACCCTTCAAAAGATGTGTGCACAAGGTAGCCATGTGGTCAGTAGGATAGGACACAGTAAATAGTGTACAAAGCATATGTTAGCATAAGGTAAAAACAGGGTGAAAAACAAACAGCATGCAATCAAGTTGCTTGTGGAATCTATATTAGTGTTAAGGTCCACAGCGAAACAGCACAGAAGATGAAGGAAGACTGTTTGAATGTAGGATTCAAACCACAGCAGCATTTTGTGCATTATTTCTTGGCAGCACAGAGTGGACTGCACTGGAATGTGACTATGGTCCATCCTTGTGTGCTAACATTCTCGCAAATGCACTCACAGCACAATATGCATAACTTTAGGATATTGTATAATTTGTGTGCACGTGTGTGTTTTTTACCATCGTGGCCACATTTCATCATTTGATATCAGTCTATGCAAACTATCAACCACTTATACTCTACAACCTATCAATATAACTTGGCAAGAGAACTTCACACATTGTGCATTTTTGCGTGTACAACTCCTAGAAAAACAGCCTCTCCACATAAATCAAAGCCCTAGAAATGAAATAAATTAGAATGAAAAGAACATAATAAAATACAAAAGAAAATCACAACCACAAACAGCCAGTCCGAAAATATCATTACTAATAAATCAGTCAGAAAATTAAAAAATCAATCTAATATTTAACTTCTTCTTCTTTCGGCTTTTCTCAGTTAGGGGTCATCACAGCGGATCACCTGTCCGCTCATGACTGGCAGTGGAGTGTTACGGTGTCGAGTTGACAGCTAGGCGCCCAACCTTCCACACACACACACACACACACACACACACTCACACCTAGGGCCAATTTAGAGTGTCCAATCCACTTACAGCATGTCTTTGGGATGTGGGAGGAAACTGGAGCACCCAGAGGAAACCCACGTGACCACAGGGAGGACATGTAGACTCCACACAGAAGGCACCCCAGCTGAGGATCGAACCGGAGAACCTCTTGCTGTGAGGCTGCAATGCTAACCGCTGCACCACCGCAGCCACCCACCCCAAATTAATTATAAACAACCAAAATAATCCATAATCATTACTGTATAGCAAAACAACTTAAATTACATAAATTCTGAAAACAAGATTAAAATATACCTAAGAACAGTAAACAACCACTTACAGATTCTTTCTATAAAATCTCGCTAAAACTAAATAAACTCTGTTAAGGACACTAACCACACATCATTTACTCATCATGCCACACTGAAATGAGTGGGAAACAGAAATCCAGACTAAGAAAAAAATAGACAGATATGGACAAAACAGTGCATTTAGGAGTCTGAGATGTGTGCTATATTAAATATCTGCAATATAGGGTTAGGAAACTTATTTCAAGACTCATGACTTCACTATTTATCAAGAAACATATGACCTTAAATCAACAGTGCAGTTACTTTGTTGTGGCTTTGGTAATTTTCTTAGACTGTGTTCCCTTACACACACACACACACACACACACACACACACACACACACACACACACACACACACACACACACACACACCTCACTCTCTATTTATTTATTTAACATTTGTTGACCGGGAATGTCCGACTAGGTTCCACAGAGCCTGTTTTCAGCGGAGGCCCGGGGAGAAATGCTCCAGATGCATGTCTTTGGAATGTGGGAGGAAACCGGAGTACCCGGAGGAAACCCACACGAACACAGGGAGAACATGCAAACTCCACACAGAAGGCACCCCAGCCGAGAATCGAACCAGCAAACCTCTTGCTGTGAGGCGACAACATTAACCGCTGCCCATATATATATTTATATATGTGTGTGTACTTTTTCCTTTTCGAAAGCTCATGCTTTCGAAAAGAAAATGTATGACCACAGTTATGCGAAAGTGGACTTTCAAAATTACCAGTTCACCGAACCAGTAATATTAAAAAACACACTATAAAGATATTTTTGCAGGGGGCAAGCCCCCTAGATCCTCCCCGTGCTACTTTATATATACTAACTCCGAGATTGCACTACAGTGGGGAAACCGGTATAATCCCTCATTCCTACTGTAGCGTGCTTCGGTGTTCCAGTGTTTTTTTTTTGTTTTTTTTTTAATATTACCAGTTTGGTGAATGGTAATTATGAAGTGCACTGTAGTTTAAGTGCACTTTCGCATAACAGGGCTCATACTTTTTCTTTTCAAAAGCATGAGCTTTCGATAAGAAAAAGTAGACACATACACACACACACACGTGTATATATATATATATATATATATATATATATATATATATACACACACATACACACACACACACACACGCAAAAACGATGACAAAAACCAGCATTCCAAATCCATCTGACCTTATTTTCACTTCAGAAAGATTATAGAGAAGCGTTGGTTCCTATGTCTGTTGTGGGGGAGAGCTCATCACTCTGATATGAGAATAAAATCATATGGATTATAAGTGATGGCTTTTTGTCATTGGTTTTAATATCTACTCCATGTATTCGTTCTGACTCTGACCTTGCATTTGCAGTGTGTTAGATCAGATAAAGGCCAGTTAAGGGAGAAAATGCTCATTTAACATCTTATTGTCAATAAAAAAGTGTATATTTTTTAAAAAAGTTATATGTTCTTTAAGTGTTTTATTATTTCAACATCACTTCATATATATATATATATATATATATATATATAGAGAGAGAGAGAGAGGGTAACAGAGAGAAGCACACATGTGACCGTACATGTTTGTGTGAGCAATTATTTACAATGTCACCACCATCCCATTGAAAGAATTGATAATCTGACATTTCATGGAAACTACACTACCTAGCAAAATGCATTTCATTTAATTAATTGTAAATTGTTAACCAGTAAAGTAAATTGTTTTTTCTGATGCCCTTTTCAGTTATACCCCAGGCCAACAAGAAGGCGGCAAATATACTATAACCAAACTATTTAGAACACCCAGTCAGCAAGCTTGTTTAGACAGCAAAAGGACACTGGAGCACACAGAGAAAGCGTATTCAAAATTTCCATGAAGGCAATGATTTAAGGTGTAAAATGTATGCTACACCGTAATGCTGTGAGGCAGAGATCCTATCTTTTGTGCTACAGTGCTGCCCGTGTACTGCAAATGTCAGTTTCAGTAGACTGACTTGATACTGTAAACTTGTAGCATCATGATGTGTTGCTCATTTGCATGAACACTAAGCACCAACAGTAATCTTGGTTTGCAGGACTATACAGCTTCCAAAGTAGTATGTTGGGCCTTTTCTCTGCATGGTAAAGCACATGAGCCTTATGTATTGTGGACTGCGTTTCTCAGCCTGGCCCAAAGTTCTTTACTTTACTGCTAGAACTACATCTACTCATACTACCTGGTACTTATGACACAGTACTACTCCTAGCCTCGCAGTCCTCCTCCTTCCTAGAACCTACATTAACTTACCTCTTCGTTCCTTTTTTCCTCATCTCTTGCCTACATTCAAACCAGATTAAACACATGACTCCATGGCAGGGATGGCCCTTATGTATTGTTTTCAATCATAACTAATATGGTTCCTTGTTTTTAAATCAGACAGTCTTCCTGGCCAGATTTTTCAACTTAAGTAAATATAAGTTACCTAGGCTGCCTACGCTCCTACCTCATAACATCTAAGACAGACACTCCTTGTGCCTTTGTGATGAATTAAGCTTATCCTTACGCATTTGTTTATGGAGGGCCTGGGCCTATCATTCACTTCATTGTCTTCTTCTACCTACTGGTGAGCACTTCTGTCCTTCAGTATTTTATGCCTTGTATAGGCAATACTACTGCTGCATGCTATACACAACTACACAGACTGTGTGTGCGTTTATAGAAAGCTGTATACAAAACATGCTTGAATTCAAATGTAAGCATTTAAAGTCTTACTATATAATAATAGTCTAATAATGCTTACTAAGAGGATGACAGAGGTTCTCCCTGGGCCCCTCCTAAAAATGAGTTTAGCCCAGGTAGGCTAATCCACTTAATAAAATATTAAATCAGGTAGTAGGTAGGTAAATAATTGAATACATAAATATAGCAACCATGGAATGTGAACTTAAATGTAGTTATCACACAAATCTCACTGCATATACTGTCTATACAGAATACAATCTTGAGGAAAGTAATGGCTTAGTCAGGCTGTCATTTTAGATGGCTGTACAATGCAAGGACTTACATGAGATATAGTATTCTATTAATCATGTATTTCATAGCATTTAGCAAAAACATGGCCGCTACTGATTGTCACATCAATGGCAACCCCTAAGCACACAACCTGTAGTGAGAGACCTGAGTACTCAGGTTAACAACAATCTCACATTCGACCATCATGGAGCGGCAGTGGTCAGAAAAGACTTTTACTTGGTTCATCTCATAAGTAAAGGGATTGCATCCAGAAAAAAAGGAGGTTATTACCTCCCTGTACTCCTCCCTTATTAGGTCAACAGTTGAGTATAACGCCCCATTTGGTATGTACCTCTCCAAACACCTGCACCAACTGGAAAGGCCACAGAAATACCTCACAAAGAGAATCCATGTCCTTTAACACCTGTCCTGTGTGTACAGGCTGAAATCAGTATCACTCTACTCAGTATCATAGAGATTGCTCAGAGGCTGTCTCTTGCCTACAAGACAATATCGGACCCTGTCCTACTACAGATGTTCCATACCCGTAAGTCTAACTACTCGTGCATTACCCTCTCAAAAGTCCTAAATCTAATATGCGACATCAACAAAACCTGCTGGAGAGACAAGTTGGTCTCCCACAGGCTGCCCTGTCTCTGGAATAGACTTTCCGTACATGTTAGAGTACCTTGCTGGCCCTCTTTAAGCACAACCTTGAGGAGTGTATGGGAAGCCACAAATTTGTCCCAGGGGTTCCACCTATGTCCCTCATTGACAGGGGTGACAGGTGCTGACTGAGGTTTCTTTTTTGGGGATGAACTCTTGGCTAGGCTTCTAAGGACCCCAGGGCTATTAGCCTAGTAACCTCCTATGATCCTATGACAGTATGTGTTTAGTGAATCTAGTGCATGGTTTAGTCGCTAAGAGCTGCAGCATAAAAAGTTTTGTATTTAGACTACTGTAGAATATAATTTTGTAGTGCACAGAGTGCCATGATTACATTCCAGTACCAATAAAAACAAAAATTAACTAACCGTTTTAACAATTTTAGGTGCCCATCTAAGCACTTACAAATGAGCCTTGTGCTAAGTACAAAGACCTGCCAGTATCAGCCAGCAAATGAAAAAGGCAGATTTAAAACAGCTTTTCTGCCTGTTGTATATGTCAGCAGTCTGTCCCTGACGCACTCTCGTTCTTTCCCTGACCTAAGAGGTGTCACTGTCTGTCTGTCATAACTTGCTAACTGCTTTAGCGCTTTGAAAGCTGACAAAACACCTTTAGAGGGTTTTTTTGTATGTTTTTTTGTGTGTTCTCAACATGATTCACCTCTGGAGCTTTGCTGTAAAGGTTAATTTGTTGGTATCCATATTTCAAACATATAACAACAGGGTTTTGGTTGGAGAACTGTTCATAATCCTCTTTATGAAAAGAAACTTTACACTAATGACTATAACTACAGTGATACACAACAAATGTTACAGTAACAGGGTTTAACTAAACTTATTCATCTGTGCTGAAGCTATTTATGAATGTTCTCCTTTTCGAAATCTGGTACTTACGTTGCAATGGACATGTTGGTGGCAGACATTGGGCTGACCTCTGCAACCTCCTTGGCCTTTTGGAGAGCATTTTTTTGGTTGGCAGCTTCTTCCATCTCTTCTTCATCCTGCATTGAAACATATTTTTTTTTATTCATTCTGTCAAACAGATAAACAGCATCATGCTCAGGTGTCCACTTTTAAAAAGCATCTGGTAATTTTCATTTCCATTTTTGACTTTCTCAGTCGCACATAATATTCCAGAGACAGAAAGAGAGATGGAGGATGTTTAGGATATCAGCCTGATTTTCTATCCCCAGGTTACAGCATATCTCATTTTTGTATCCTTTAAACAACCGTTGTCATGAATCAAACTTAGATGAATCAGTGTGTTTTAATATTGCATTCCAAAAGATTAACTCTAAGTGTTGGATTTTTCAGCAGACAATGGGTAAAAGAGAGCTAAACATGGACTGGTGCAGAATCATGTTTAACAGTGAACAGGGCCATTTTCATTTCCTGCTTTACAACAGTGCCAACCACATCTGCCCCACATGTAATTCCTGCATCACACTGATTTTGCACACTTGTAGTGAAATCACAGTTTGTTGATGTGATAATGGGTCCATCTATGAAAGAACCCATGTAATGGCATGAGGGTAAGGTCCTGAATGTGTGTCTTATTTTCTTAACCATTAGCTTACTTTTGTCCAGAAAAGTTCAGCTGGGTCACATTGCCCATTTTCAGTTAGGGTCCGAGGAAAAAAGCACAAGAAATAGTAGATCAATAACAAAGTTTGGATAAAAACCTAAAAAAGGTTAACAAACAAACAATGAAATGCATTAAAACTGAATATACAGCAACTCTGTCTATGCTATGTAAATGCATATGAATATATTTTATTTCTGTTTTTTTTTAAATGAGTTACTTCAGTTAGGGTGCTAAGATGATTTTCACTGGACTTCCAGCGACAAAAGTTATCAATAAGTAAACAATCAGAAGTATAGATAATGCAATAGTCAAGTTACACAGGCATAGCTATATGCAAACTGTGCAAGTAATATACACGTTGTGCAGTATGACATAACCTCTGCATTTATAGTACATGCACAAACTAAAATATTTAGACTGGAGCTGGGTCAACATTCAAGTTATACAGCCTTGAAATACAGAAAAATAGCAAATGATACATAATTTGTACAGAGTTGTAGCATTTGAAATAGTTATGATTACTACATGGGAATTAGGAATAAGAAGATAGAGGGAGAGGAAATTAATATCTTGGAGGCACTGGGAAGGAGAGAAGAGAGGAGAAAACTAAGTTAGAACAATCTTGAGTAATAAGTTGGCAGATAAGGGAGTTCAATATCATCATGGTCAGTTTAGCTTCTTCATTAAGTGTGAGGAATTGAATAACCAGGAGAGCTGTGAAAGAGAAAGGAGGAGGATAGCATACTGGGAAGATTTAAGCAAGGAGTGGTTGGAGGAAAAAGAGTCTAGTGTTATAAACATCAGTGTAGATTTTTCCTTTTTTTTTTTTTGCTGGAAGCATTTTGAGTTTCTCTCAGTTCTAATTTTTAGGGAAATGGAGTTATATAATTCTGCTATATGAGATAAATAGTGGTAGTCTCCATAACTGCTGCCTGACTTTTTAGAAAGCAATTGACTTAGAAGTTGAGATCTTAGCTTTCAAGTTTGATTATATTTTTGAAGAGATTATCATTTCTGGGTATTTGTTTTGTATACAGTGTGCACAGTTTTGAGTTTTGAATAATTCAAAATATTTTTAAATTGAATAGCAAACTGTATTTGCTGGAGAGATTTGATGATGTGATTTATTGTGTAGGTTAGTAGAAAATTTAGCAATTTTAAGATTTTTTTTTTGCTGGTTATTAGGCTGGGGGATGTGTACAGCAGACTTGGAAACAATATGTATCTTCCAGATTGCAACTGAATTTAAGGTCAGAAAAACAGCGCGATTCTGTGTACCATATGAACTTTTTAGTTTTAGCTACTACATAATTTATGTGCTGATCAAAGTTTAGGTGTTTTTCTATAATTTAACCACAGCAGCTAAATTTGGATGACCTCTTTAAGAATTAAGCTGTTTGTCAATTAGATAATTTACATCTGACCTATTTTTCACTTTTTTTGTGGTGGGGAAAACAGAATCACTTTTCTGAGAGGTGAAGGTGGTAATATTTAGTGTGTTAATACTGGTCATTCTTTGAGTTTGCTGAAGGCAACTGCTTTCCTTCTTGGAGTTTAGCTGATGAGTTGATTGATCATAACAATCTTGAGTCATCTGAGTATTGTATAATGGTACCTGTGTGTATTTATTTGTGGCTATACTTAAAATAATCTAAATATATCTGACAGCAAAAATAACTAAGCACAGAATATTGAAAAAAAAAATCTAACCACATCCAAAACCAATATTTTGCAGGGGGAAGTATACCTGGAGAACTTATTGTTGATGTGCATAATAATGGGAATGTTATTAATTTCTCTATTCTGATGAATATCTCATTCATAGTAGACAGACTTGCCAGGCTTCGTGTAAAGGCCCACAACTACATACACAACATTCTCCTGACATTATGTGTAGTCTTTATGGTTACTGACATACTGTTACAATGTTATAATAAGCATGTACTTTATTGATTTGTGGCTTAAAAATATGTCTCCATGACAAAACTATGGCACAAAAAAGTAAGATACTGGTAAAAAGCAAACATGTAAGTGTCATACGTAGGCACTATTGTAAAAACTGAAACTCATTGCAACACTGTTTAAGAATATTATGCTCCCTACTTTCACCACTTAGGTATACAAACTTTGAGATTGGTGTACCTTGGAAAAAAGGTAGTTCTTGTGGTACTGGAGTTTCAGAATTAGTATATAATAGCACCTACTCTTACTTTTCAGTTTATGCACTATGACAGGGGCAAATTTTAAATATTACACTTATAAATTTAGAAAGCTGCTTGAATAACAGGATTTGTGATGCATGCATTTTCTAAAGGATATGAAGTCTAAAACTCAATTTTGTGTAATTTAGTTACTTCAGTACCCACTGATGTGCCTGAAAACCATTAATTTTGTGGGAAACATACCAGAAATATGAAGCAAGAACCTGGACAGTTGAGAGGTATGGTTTTACATTTCAGAGCATTGAACTTGCGTGAAATGAACTTCATCCCTGACCCAAAAAATCAATTTTAAAGTCAGAACTTAATGTATATTATTATAAAGATGACTTATGGTGAAAACTTTTACACTTTCTTAAACAGGAGATGTTCATCATCTTAATCACTGCTGCAGTAGCCTTAGCTATATGTGTTATATCCTGCTAAGGATATAACAGCCAACCAGCTTTTAAAGCTTCATGGCACCTTCCATGCATCAAAACTGTCAAGCAGCTCAAGCCCTTCTGAGCTTTACTGACACTGAAGAATATGGTCCTCTGAGGCTTTCGAAGATTGATGATCGACTTGTGTCTTCCTTTGCTAGGCAGATAAGTTCCTTTTAGGGGGGAGACCACTTGGAATGAGGCACCATTTTCAGCTTGATCATGGGACAGACCACTGTTCCATGGTCTGTCATTCTTCCAGCCACAAAAAGAAAAAAATAAGTAGACAGCCTTTGGTGGCATAGCAGGCTAGCGATTTGCCTCAGCCACAGGTGGGTCACTCTGTTGTGGTCATATGTTGAAACTCAGACCATTCATCTTTTTCCACAGATCCCTCTGGTAGAGCACATACAGTCACTATGGACCAGGGGTTAGCCATGTCCTCTGCGGCTGTTGGGGTCCCCTCATTGACAAAGGAGAGCCACTCATCAGCCCTTGGTGAATAAACAGAGAGCACATACAGTCACTATGGACCAGGGGTTAGCCATGTCCTCTGCAGCTGTTGGGGTCCCCTCATTGACAAAGGAGAGCCACTAATCAGCCCTTGGTGAATAAACAGAGAGGTTATTTTCCCTGTTGTGTCAGAATGCTGTGTTCATCCCTGAGGAAGCAGCTGCTGCCCATAACAAGGTTGGCCCCATTTTTCCTGTCAAAAAGAAACTGAAAACCAAGCATGAATCTTCTACTCCTCATATCTCTTTGGATAGGAGTAGTTTGCTGTGTTTAGCTCAGGGTTTAATTCAGGCTATTGATCCTTCTTAAGTAGTTTCTGGTAAAAGAAAGATGGATTCCACTTTTCCTGAACAGATTCAAGATTCTGACTCTGAAAAGGAAGATGCAGGGATGGATACATTTTTTCCCCTCAGATTTCTGATTCAGGTTCACAGCAGAGTTCAGTTTCTGATTCTCCCTAAGGGCATTTCTCTTTCTCTGAGACTATTGCTAAAATGTGCCAATGTTTTTAGTGTGAAAACATTGAGTTTTCTCAGTCCATCAGAAAATACTATAAGTTGGTACAGAAGGATTTTCCAGAATTCACAACCATTCCAGCTGTTTTGAAAGGTTTAGAGAGTGTGTGTTACTGCCTGCAATTTTCCTGATAGGCAGATAATAATCACTTAGTTAATTCTAATCCGTAAAAATATGAGGAATCTTTTATCTGCAGTTTCTTGTTGTGATAAAAAATCTGCTTTAAATAACTTAGTTACGTCTATTCCAGAAGTCACTACTCATTGTTTACAGTGTGTGTGTGTGTGTGTGTGTGTGTGTGTGTGTGTGTGTGTGTGTGTGTGTGTGTGTGTGTGTGACTCTTTTGCTTTTTATTCCAGAACTGTGGCCACTGGTACTGTTTTGAAGAGATTTGCTTCGCTGCATTCTCAGACCCTTGCAGATGATGTTAAATGTAAGATTTTAAATTCTCCCCTGGATAGAGATTTAGTGTTTGACCCCTATGATGCAGAGATGATCAAAAAGTGTGATGAAAGGGGCAAGATAATCCAGGGAATCCAAGATTTTTCAGCACTCCTTTTCCAAATTATCCAAGGGCTTTTTTAATCTTCTCATTCAATTTTGACAAAAACAGAATAAGCAGTCTCATAAAAATTGAGGTCAACAGATATTTAAGAAGAGATTTAATGGAGTTCCAAAAAGAAGTCTCAAACCTTCCAAAATAAAGGATTGTCCAGAAGTCTGAATGACTAAGCAAGAGACTTTGTGACCCCTTCCCACCCAGCCCCATTTTTCTTCCTCAAAGTCTTAAATTTCATTTTTCTCTTTAGCAATAGACTGTTTCAGACAAATGGGCTTTGAAAATCATACATCAGGGTTACAGATGGTAGTGGAAGAAAATTCTTCCTTTCCGGGGGGGGGGGGGTAATTCCTCATCCTCTAGATCAGACTCTCGTTTCCACCTGTTCTTCATCAGATGCTGTCCCAAGCAGCAGCAGAACCAGTTTCTCTTCCCAGGTAAGGAAGTGTTTAATTCAAGAATGTTCCAAGTGGCAAAGAAAGAAAATGCTTGAAGACCAGCTCTGGATGTTTCTTTTCTAAACCAGTTTTTGACAAAGCCCAAATTTAAAATGACGTCTCTTCACAACCTGTTCTCTCTTCTTCCTCTTCCCACTTTCCTTGTAACATCAGACTTAAAAGAGGCTTATCATCACATCCATATTCATCTGAACTTCCGATGTTTCATAATGTTTTAGATCTCTTGATCACATCATCAGTACTCTGCCTTTCCCACTGGACTATCCACTGCACTAAGAGTGTTAACGTGTCTAATACACATTTTCAGATTTACACAACTCACTTATCTTGCGGAGTCTTTTTCAAAATGTCAGGAATCTCTCTCTTGGGTGCGAGATCTCTTAAACAAACTGGAATTCCAAGAGAACATTTACAAGTCTTTTTGGCTCCTTCACACAGGATTCTGTTCCTGGGGTGTCAGCCAGACATCTCAGTTTAAAGAACTTTTCTTCCATAGGAAAAAAATAGAGCTATATCAATATTTATTTCCAAGGTTTTCCACTCACACTTCGGTCACTGCAAGGGAATATTTTGGGTCTCAGGGCACCTATGATTCTTATGATACACCAGGCAATACCCTCCATGAGAAAGATACAATGATTTCTGAAGACTCTTTGGTCCCAGCACAAACATCCATTGTCTTTTTAAATCCCATTGCTGAGATCTGTCAGATGAGAAATCATTTAGTGAAGACAGAAAATATCCTTAAATCCAGGTCTCCCCTTCTCCCTCCCTGGTCCAAAGTAGTGAGTCATCACAGACACCTCAGACTTTGCTGGGGATCAGTTTCAGGAGGGATAAATGAGGAAGGTGTTTTTGACACAAAGGACAGATGCAAGCACATAAATAAAATGAGTTGTTTACCTGATCTACACACTCATCTCTGAATCACCTTTAGTCCACTGTGCCTAATGGTGTTACAGACAACACCTCAGTCATGTGGTAAATCATCAAGGAAGGGGGAACCAAGTTGTATCCCCTTTGCAGACTAACCATTTTAGCTTGGGACATAGCTTCACAGCACAATCTCACTCTGTAATCATCTTGCATTCCATCAGAGCAAAACTGTGTGGCAAACAAACAAACTGAACAGCACAAGGGCAGATCTTCAAGAATGGAAACCATAGAGGAGGTCTATCCAAAGCTTTGATCCATCTGGGGAAGTTCTAAAAGCAGACCTATTTGCTTTTTGTCTGAACAATTAGCTATCAGGATTCTGCTGCAGGGTGCCATGCAAGAGGGAAGACAGATGCCTTTTCCTTTCCTTGGATATGACTGTTCCTGTATGCTTTTCCACCCTTTACAAAGATATCCAAGGTACTTAAGATTCAGAAGGAAAACCCCAGGATCATTGTGGAGACCCCTTGTGGCCCAGCCAATAGTGGTCCTCTCTTCTTCTGGAAAAAGGGACACGGGTGATTACCACAAAATTATTCTCAGAAAGGATCTACTCACACACTATTAAGGGTGTTTCATACACCCTAACCCCATTAATCTTCAACAGACTGCATGTATGATAGGGTCTTAATTCCCTTTAGGCAACTGTGTATTGAGGATGTGTAGCAGGTATTAATGCAGTCAAGAATGTCTGCAATAAGAAAATTATATATAAATGGAAAAGGTTATCTTTTTGGTACAAACAACATAACCAGCACCTGCTCATGACTAATGTTTCTTTCAATTTACAATATTTGTGAGAATTACTGTTCTATGGCTTCTTTCACATCTCCATCAAGGTTCATTTATGGGCTATTTCAGCATGTCTGCCCATGAATCCTCCTCTTTCAATGCATTCTCATATCAAAATGTTTTTGAAGGCGGTTTTGCATAAGAAGACAACAAGCAAACTAGTGGCCCCTACTTGGGATCTTAATTTTGTGTTAGAAAAGCTTACACCTGTTTCATTTGAACTAGCTAATCTGACTGACCTGAGGCTATTAGCATGGAAAACTGCTTATTGATTGATCTGACCTCTGCAAGAAGGGTATGAGTTGCAAACTCTTATCGAGAGGTCAACCTTGTATCATTTTCCTCAAGGACAGGTTTTATTTGCAAACTAATCCTTTTTATGCCTAAGGTGGTATCAGAGTTTACTTTAAGCCAAACTACCCATCTGTGATGCCCCTCTTCTGGACTAGGAATTAAGGATCCTCAATCCTTACAGTGACACCGGTAAGGGATGTTCCCTTGGAACAGAAATAGATACACAGTATTTTCAGATGCAACTCTCTGCACAGAGCATAATTTCCCTTAAGAGCACACAGGGAACATGCTCAGTCCAGGGCTAGGTTTCTCTCTCCAGGCCCCCAGTAAGACTCCCAACTGACACAGCTATAGATTTGAGTTCTCAGCAGAGTGTTCCAAGCAGAGTCCTCCACCACCTTTTCTGTGAAACCAGTTCTCTGTGTCCTTGCTCCAAGTACCTAATACAAACACTCTGAGATTTGATTTTCATACTCACACACATCTAGGAAAGCCTGGCACAGATTTACCAGTTATGCCCAGACTATAAGGAAGTTCTGCTGCCACCAGAACACTCCAAAGCCAACTACTCTAAGGCTGTTACAAGGGTACCCAATTATACTGACTAAAATGAATTGTTTAACCAATGCAGCAAGGCATTCAGGAGTGGCCACTGTGTCACCAATTAAATAAAAGTACTCTCAAAGGTTAAAATATTCTCTAAAAGACCAGCCATGATGAAAAGTTTAAATATATTTAATGATAAATAATAAAATAACATGAACATTCTAAATGTCTATTTACAATAAACACCAGAGTTTCAATCACAGAAAATAGTATAAATCACAGATGGATAGATTCGCACAGTTACAGAAAAACAATACTTAACTAATCTCACTATATTTTCCTGACTAATCTAAAGAATTACTATTCCCTGGTTACTTACTAAAGCAAGACAAGATGAAGTGGGTGAGTGGTCTTCCTTCTTTGTCAGGTTTCAAAAACAAACTGCCTTGAGACTTCTGTCTCATCTGGTATTAAAACATAATGTCAGTGCTGGATTACAGAATGACATCACATACAGCTAGACATCTGACTCTGGTTCCCACACTACCACCTTTCCTAGAAACTGAACCAAAATCTGCCATCTAGGTATCATAATACACACACACAGAGCTTTGCTAAGATGTGTTATAGCATCTGGAAGCTATAAAACCATTTAAAAACTTCCACCCCTCCAGGGTAGCAATTAGTTCACCCCTAAGAACAATACAGTAGGATTTTTAGTCCTGATTTTCACAGACATTTGATCTATGGCTGCAATCAGAGCTGTAAGGTACAATCTTTATGGCCTATGTGATAAACTGAGAGGCTGCCAGCCCAGCTAGGTAGACTTTTATAAATAATTACGTGTCATTTTTAATTATTAATATGATCCACAGGCTTGTTTGACAAATGTAAGAAAACCGTGTTATGTGCTGAGCTTCAAAAATGTAACCACAGTGCACCCTGCTGGAAAACAGCAGTAATGTGTATAAACTATATGACAATGCAAATGTATGTTTTCATGGTAGAGATTGGGACATACAGAGTTAACTTGCAAACTCTAAGAAAATAAGCTGATAAGTACAGAATTTTATGACAGTGTGTTTACCAGAGCTAGAATACAGAATGTCTGCAGCTGGAAATTCTTTCTATTGTTTGAGACAGAGATAATTACTAGTTTTCAAATCTAAAGTGTCTTTTATTGCTCTGTGACTTCTTGGCACCTGCACATCACAAATAAATGTTAAATTGTAAGTTCTGTCAGCCTGGGAGCTTAATCAGAGGTGACAAGAATGGTGTAATCTGAGATGAGTCCGCAGTAATGTGTATTATCAATTTAAGAACTATCTCAGAGAGAAAGAAGTGTATTTTATATTCGTTTCTGAACCTGAACACATCACCTTAACAGCACTTTGCTTTGCTCTGTAAGTAAGACTTAGATCTTAGTATCTCTCTTAGAGATAGGAAAATAGATCAGTCTAGATGTTTTCTGTATTTATTTCAGACTGTCCTATAATGTTGTTTTAAATTATTTCCTCTGATTTCTGAACTCTCTTGTCACTGTGTTGAATTAACGAGTATTGTCTTGTGCTTTTATTATTTGTTATTAAATATATATAAACCTTTTAACTGTGGCTGATTTTGTGTAGAGATAATTTAAGCTCTTGACATACTTGCATGCATTTGGTGATACTGCATAGTCCACTCCTATATAGCCTTCAAGGCTCTGTCACACAAAGAAGTGCATTTTATATTTGTTTCTGAACCTGAACACATCACCTTAACAGCACTTTGCTTTGCTCTGTAAGTAAGACTTAGATCTTAGTATCTCTCTTAGAGATAGGAAAATAGTTAGATCAGTCTAGATGTTTTCTGTATTTATTTCAGACTGTCCTATAATGTTGTTTTAAATTATTTCCTCTGATTTCTGAACTCTCTTGTCACTGTGTTGAATTAACGAGTATTGTCTTGTGCTTTTATTATTTGTTATTAAATATATATAAACCTTTTAACTGTGGCTGATTTTGTGTAGAGATAATTTAAGCTCTTGACATACTTGCATGCATTTGGTGATACTGCATAGGCCACTCCTAAATAGCCTTCAAGGCTCTGTCACACTTACCAATTGGATAATAACATTGCACAGTAGAACTGGACACCCTTTGGTACGGGCCTTTATAGTAGCTAAGGGTGCTTGGTGGCAGTCGGTACTACCTTATGGTCTGGGCAGAAGGGAGCATAACTAGTTAACCTGTGCCAGCCTTCCCCAGCAGTGTCTGTGTGTTTGTATATAAATCAAATCTCAAAGTGTGTGTGTGTGTGTGTGTGTGTGTGTGTGCGTGTGTGTGTTTGTGTGTGTGTGTGAACTTCTTGGGCAGGGACATGAAGCAGTGGTTGGAGAGAGAGGGTGCTGGAGGTTTTGGCTTGACCACTTGGCTGAGATCTGAACCCTATATCTGTTGCAGTGGGTGAGACTTATTGGGGATCTGGAGAGAAAGGGAAAAACAGGCCCAGCCTGACTGTGATCTCTTAAGGAAAATTGTACTTTACTGTGTGTGTACTTGTTATCCCTCCCAATGTGCATGTCCCTTACTGGTGTTAGTGTTGAGGACTGAGGCTCCTTGATTACTGGGCCAGTGCATGGGCATCACAGCCTAAGCCAGGTAATTTAATTTCAGACTATTTTTTCAAAGTTAGCTGGACTGAGCTTAACCTCTTCTCTTCCAGTATCCTCTGCTACAATTGATTCATTTCATCATTTACAATGCAGTCTGACATACAGCTGTGTCTCGTTTCAGTCCAGCAGGACCCACTGTTGGTGTATTTTTAACACAAGCAGCTTTACAAATACATTTTCAATACAAGCACCTGTACAAATCAGTTTGATATACAAAACGTCAGCAGCTATGCCTGCATATGTTACACATCCACTGCCCTACTTCTCCTGGGATACCTAGCAATATCTCACATCATCACACCATCTCACTGTTTACTTTCATGAACCTAAAAATAAGGGAGAAATGATGCTAAATACTTTTGATGTACACAGACAACTCTGGAACTATCTTGACAGAACTAAATCTTTTAAATCTTCATATCAGTTTATTTTTTGTGAAGGTAAAAAGAAGGTACAACCTAGGCCAAAACAGGCAATTTCAAAATGGTTGTCTCAGACTATTACCTTTTGTCATACTTGCCACAGCAAAGCTATTCCAGGCAGGGTCAAGACTCACTATCAGGGCCTTGGCTTCATCAATGGCTTTTTGGAAAAGGCCAGATAATAGATGCATTCTAGAAGCAACAACTTGGTCCTCTATACAAACATACAGTTATAAGGCCTTACAAGCTTGACTCCTTTTTCAGGTCTAGATCAGCCTTTATAGGACCATTCTCCATGGGTTACTGGACTCTTCCACCTCCCATATGTAATAAGTTAGGTAATCTACCCATATAGCTTTGGCTACTGTAGCAGTGATCAATATGATGAGCATAGAACAGCAGTGCAAGTACAACATACCATAAATTTAAATGATCAAAATGATCACTGATGGAGTAGCCTCTCTCTTCCTCCAACCATCTTGTTTTTTGTTGTGGACACATTTTTTTTACTAGCAATGTTAGTGGGAGTATAGGCAGGATTTTCAGATTTGTACTCACTGCTTCCAGACTGCTGCCCCCAACAATCCACACCAACATAAACACATTGCTGTCCAAGCATTCCTTAAACTGCTGACCAAGCATTCCTTAAACTACTGACCAAGCCATGCCCCTTTCCCAATGCTTTTCACTGAATGGATCATTGTCAGCCATATGCCAGGATGGTAATTACTTGCACGATGAAGCAGCATGAGCATTTCATTCCAAAAGTGCATCTTCATGGGTCAGTAAACAAAATTCCTTCCCATTTACCCCAATCTCACACACACACACACACACACACACACACACACACACACACACACACACACACACACACACACACAAAACACATGTATACCAGTTAAATAGAAATACCAAGACATTATAACAGAAAATAGTAGGACCACTCATTTCTCTTACAAACATATCTTTGACACCTGCAAGGATATTATATTAAAAGTCATCAACCGCCCCCAAAACACACAGACCACTAGTATCTGGCTGACCCTGCCAGGAAAAAACTACAGAAAGTATCTGGTTGGCCCTGCTAAGAAAAAAAAATTAGAACTTACCTTACACACTAACCTGACTGCTGTCTCTCCACACTCTCCCTCTCTCCATCACAACTAAAGAATGAGAAGAGAATGGTTGAGCAACAGGACTAATCAGAAGCCATGTCACATACGTGGCAGACTGCTGACTTCACAGTCCCATCAGTCAACTTCCTGTTTCTTGTGGTTAAAACCACAATGACATCTGGGCATCTTCACTGATGTCTGCAGTCTTCCCAATCTGGACTGTTCTTAAAACAGTCCAGGGACAAATTTGTTTTTTAAAGTGAAACTCGAGCACGTATGTGCACTGCTCCAAATTCCACATAGAATTACATTCAACTTTACCCACTAGCTTACAGTTCGAACTGCTACTAGTGTGTAAAGTTTAATAATTAAACTTTTTTTTTGAGAAAGGTTGTGGGGGCGGTAGCCCAGCAGTCTGATACCATGAGCCACCACTGGCGATTTTATTTTGTTTGCCTGCCAGATTCTAACTCCCACTCCAGATAAACTGTACTGAAATGCATACAGTGGGTATGCCCCCTAACATCATTGATAGTCACTGCTTAGCTTCCCTTTCTCTGTTGGCATGAAAGCTCGGAAGGACTTGGCACCCAAACCTGCCTGTTTAGTTATCTCAGCTTAAGCTAATAGTTTGATGGCATAGAAGGTGCCCTGAAGTTTTGATAAATGGTCGGGTGTTATATCCTGCTCATATAGCTAAGGCTACTGCAGCAGTGATCATTCGAACATCTCGTGTTATGGCAAGTATCTGAAGTAGTTAACTTCATTTGATCAGCAACCTGTGGGTATCGGATCCGACCTGGATCCGAGCCGGCAGCTTTCCAAGCTAAAGATCCGAGCTCTCAGCTCCTCCTCCTTACCCATAATACCCTGCTACCTCCCCTCCAGTCCTCAGATCTCATTTGCCATGGCTTCTTGAAGCATAAGGGATGAGCTCTTGGCATTTTAGGTGAGAGGAATTTGGGAGAATTTTTGCTAAATTTATAGCGATTGTTGTGTGTGAGTGTGTGTTTTAGACCCTTAGTTAAGTTAGTTCTTTTAGTGGTAAATTAGTTTTTTTCCCTTCCCCATACTGTGTGTGTTAGGGTGTGTGCTTGAGAGTTATGGCCGAGGGCCCTAAGGCCATTTTTTTCAAAATGTGCTGAGTGTGGTCATAAGCTGTCCCCTCTGGGGGGGGAGCTCGGCCCCTTTCTTTGCACCCATCGCTCCTTCTCTTATCCACTATCGGGTTTCCGGAGCCATTGGATCAGAGTCATCTCAGAGCCGGGGAGTCGGCGCTCATAGTAGTTGCTACTTCGACGCTGGCCTTACCCTCGAGTTTATGGGGTCATCTTTCAGACCCGAGCTCTCGGGGCCGAGAGCTGAGCTTTGGATCTGCAGGGGTGAGTGTGTCTTCAGCTCCATTGCTGTCAGAGCACACTTCCCTTTCGGGTCTGATCACGTTGGCTCCGGCACCGGTCCCCATGTCGGAGACGAGGGGACTACCCTCTGACCCTGGGGAGAGTGGTTCACCTTCATCTTTCAATGTGGTGGAGAGGGTGCTGTTGAGGAGTTTGAAGTCCCCAGTCCATGCTTTGGATCCACCCTTCATTCCCTCGCATATGAGCCTGTCTTCCATCGTCCAGCCCCAGGGACAGCCTGCGTCTGCACCCCATTGGTGAGCCCTCCTCGGACAGTCCCGCTGAGGAGGTGAGGAGGTCCCTCAAAAATGAAAGTGTAAGAGGAGGCACTTGGACTACTCCCACCCCCCCCACCCCCCGAGTCCCTCACGGAGGACATGGACTTAGAGGAAGGGGAAGGTTCCCACAGGTCACCCCCCCCGAGGACGTCTCCTTTGGAGACATTATGGAGATGCCCCACATTAGAGGGGGGTGGTCAGCCCAAAAACCTTCCTCAGATGAGTCTGTGTTTCTAGAGGTGTTTGATGCAGGCCCGTCTACCTCTTGGGTGTCCCCACTGGCCGACCCCCTGGTAGACCTGATTATTACCAGGGCTTGGAAGGAGCCGGACACTGTGGAGCCAATCCCTAGGAGACCGGATAAAATCCTTAGTTCCCCCTCAGACAGCGTGGAATAAAGGTTCCCCAGTAGATGCCATGGTGGTGGCGGCCGCCACCAAGAAGGAACTTGCACAAGAAAGTTCCTCGGTCCATCCTCCTGATAAGGAATCTCAGACAATGGACTGCATTGGAAAGCGGATGTTTGCTTTAGCCACCTTTTCCATAAGGGAGCTGAATTATCTGGCACACGTCATTAGGCTTCAGTGGGATCTGATAAAAGAGTACGCTGGGTCTCCCCCAGAGTCCATGGCGGCTGAGGACAAATGAACCTTCTCAGCTCGCATGGCCTCTCTAAAGTCAATATCTAACACTTCTATGCGGCTTCTCTCCCATGCCACGGAGGGAGCAGCTGGAGCTAATGGAGCAGGGGTCGCCTTGGGGCACTTGTCTGGCTCCGTCTTTGTGACTTTGCGGAACCCTTCAAGGCATCCTTCGCGAATGCTCTCTTTGACGGTTCTATGCTATTCGGCAAAACCATCTGCAACATGCTACTCCAGAGTGAAAAAGACAGGAAGACACTGTCTGCCATCGGAATCCGCTTCTCGGCTCCTCAAAGGTCCTTCTCGAGGAACCAGAGAGGACAAAAGAATATGTGGTTCCAGAAGTCTCAGCAGTCCCATCCCGCTCTGGACCCTTCGTCCTTCAGGGGCAGGGGAGGACAAGGTGGACACCGGCCCAGAGGCAGAGGGGGGCCGAAGAATTTAGGGTCAAGAGAACCCTTCTCCGACTGACCCGCGCAGCAGCTCTGAGGGGTTTTCGAGCATCTAGCAAGTTAGGAGTCCATTACTGGGTGCTCCAAATAATATCCAGCGTTTACTCTATCCCCTTCATGAATCTTCCCCCACTAGGGAAGCACCTCCCAGATTGTCCCACCCAATCAGAGGGAGGCTGCAGCTTCAGAAATAAAAAAATTGCTAGACAAAATGGCCATCCGGCACGTCCCCCCAGAGCAGTCCGGGTTGGGCAATTACTCTAGGTTCT
The DNA here is from genome assembly GCF_019279795.1 of Protopterus annectens. Lineage (NCBI taxonomy): Eukaryota > Metazoa > Chordata > Ceratodontiformes > Protopteridae > Protopterus > Protopterus annectens. The sequence goes on along the minus strand of NC_056750.1, from coordinate 678,064,415 downwards.
TTTTGGTGCCAAAAAAGACGGGGGACTTAAGGCCAATTCTCAACCTGTCAACTTTGTACCTGTTCAATGCCAAAGAGAAATTCCAGATGGTCACTCTACAATCTATTCTGCCCCTTCTGCAGGAGAACGACTGGATGTGCTCCATAGACCTCAAGGATGCGTACTACCACATTCTCATGGACAGGCGATCCAGGAGGTTTCTCCACTTTCAGCTGAGGGCCAGTCATTATCAGTTCAGTGTCCTCCCATTTGGCCTCACCACAGCCCCCAGGGTGTTCAACAAGGTCATGGCAGTTGTGGAGGCCCACCTGAGACTTCAGGGAATTCTGGTCTTTCCGTACCTGGACGACTGGCTCCTCACCGCCCCCACCAGGCATCTACTTTGTTCTGCCAGGGATTTTTCTTTACTCTTGGCCCATCACCTAGGCATCACCATAAATCTCAGGAAGTCATCTCTTCTTCCTGTTCAGGTTCTGGATTTCATAGGGGCCAAGATAGACACACACCAGTCCAAGGCCTTTCTGACAGCGGACAGGCTACGCACCTTGTCACTTCATGTGATAGCACTTCTGCAGTCCCCAGCCCCACCCGCAGAATGAGTCCTGAGAGCCCTAGGATCCATGGCGGCAGCCATCAGCCTTTCGCCTCTTGCCTGTCTGGATGAGAGTCCTTCAGTGGACCCTTCAGATCAAATGGTCCCTCCTCCTACATCCAATGGATTCACCGATTCCCCTAAGCAGGGTTTGCAGGGACTCCCTCCTTTGGTGGCTTCATTCTTGAGAACTTCGGGAAGAGAGACCATTCATGATGCCTCAACCCCAAGCCATGGTGACCACGAACGCTTCTTGCCTTGGTTGGTGGGGCATTGCATGGGCAGAACCGTCCAAGGCACGTGGACCCCTATAGAGACCGTTCTACATATCAATGTTCTGGAGATGAGGGCGGTGCTTTTAGCATTGCAAGCCCTTTAGGACCTTCTTCCTCCAGGGACTAATGCAATTCAGACAGACAACATGGTGGTGGTCTGGTACATCAACAAACAGGGAGGAACCAGGTCTTACCCTCTTTGTCGAGAGGCCATGAGAGTTTGGGAATGGGTGATTTCCACCAACCATTTTCTGATAGCAAGTACATTCCGGGTCGGTCCAACATTCTAGCGGACAAGCTGAGACGTTCTATCCTCACACCTTACGAGTGGTCTCTAAACCCCTTAGTATCGAAACAGATCTTCCACAGATGGGGTCAGCCTTGCTGAGATCTCTTCGCATCTCCTTCAAATGCGAAGTGCAGCAAATTTTCTGCTTTAATTCACCTACTGGGGGAGAGTCCCAGAGACGCTCTAGTTCATGCTTGGCCACCCGGTCTTCTTTACGCTTATCCTCCTCTCCCGCTAATGATGAAATTTCAACAGAAAGCTCGTCGGTTGGGGAGCAAAATAATCCTCATAGCCCCATTCTGGGCTCATCAGATCTGGTTCCCGTATCTGCGGTCTCACATTATAGCTCCTCCTTGGGTCTTAGATCCCATTCCGAATCTGATTTCTCATCCTTTGGGATTGCAATCTCTGAATCTGGATGACATCAAGCTCACGGCTTGGTTGATCCAGTTCCACTAGTAGCTAGGACTCTCAGTATCTCGTCTCTCGTAAAATCTATCCTAGTAGCAGCACATAAGCCCTGTACCAGGAAGATCTGCAAGAGTAAATGGAAGTGTTTTTCCATCTAGGCCAAACATATGGATTTGGACCCTTTTACGGCTCCCATTCCAGCAGTTCTTGAATTTCTGTCCCACATTTTTCATCAAGGGGCCAGTTCTTCTACTGTGAAGGTTCAGATGGCGGCCATTTCTCATTTCCACATTGGGGACAACCTTGGACCCTTGGCTTTCTCTAAGATATGCAAGACCTTCTTGAAAGGCACCTTTTTGTTAAGACCTCCGGTCAAGAATGAGGTTCCTCCATGGGACTTAACTTTAGTTCTTCAGGCTCTAACTGGCCCACCTTTTGAACCTGCAGCTTTTGTTGACTTAAAATTCTTATCTTGGAAAACTGCCTTCTTGATTGCAATTACTTCAACTAGAAGGGTATCTGAATTTCAAGCCCTTTGTACAAAACCCCCGTATCTGGTCTTCCATAAGGACAGAGTATCTTTCAGGACTAATCCTTCATTCTTGCCTAAAGTGGCCTCCGAGGCCAATATCAATCAAGCCATAAATTTGCCTGTTTTCTTCCCCAACTTTCAAAACAAAGGGGAATACAGACTGCACTTGTTAGATGTGCACAGACAGTTGCAATTTTATTTGCACAAGACAGCTGCTTCCCGCAAATCAGAGCAACTTTTCATTTCCCTCGCTAAGCCATTCTTAGGCAAGCCAGTTACGAAAGTTACCTTAGCTAGATGGATATCCCACTGCATCTTACACGCATATAAAGCTTCCGGTCGGCCAGAACCCTTAGGGGTTCATGCTCACTCTACCCGTTCTATGGCTACCTCTGCAGCATTTTGGTCAAGAGTTCCCTTAGATGACATCTGTTCAGCGGCTACTTGGGCCTCTTCTCATACCTCCATTTCACACTACAAGCTGGATCTGATATCCAGAGGGATGGCAGCCTTTGGCTCTGCAGCGCTCCGGAATATTCTTCCTTGAGGACCGTCCAGGTTTTTTGTAGCTGGGGACTCTGTCCCACAGGCTGCTGATCAAATGAAGTTAACTACTTCAGATAAAGTTGTTATGTACTCACCATAACGTTCCATCTGAGTAGGTAACTTAATTTGTCAGCAACTGACCCCCCCCTCCTTCCCCCTAACCTGTTTCGCGGTCATAGTTATGACGGAATGTCTTCCTTCTGTTAGGCATCAGGTTAGAGTTTCTCCTTTTGAGTATGGTTTGGCTGTTTGTTGCTTGATAAATTGGCAAACTCGATCTGAGGACTGGAGGGAGGTAGCAGGGTATTATGGGTAAGGGGGAGGAGCTGAGAGCTCAGATCTTTAGCTTGGAAAGCTGCCAGCTCGGATCCAGGTCGGATCCGATACCCACAGGTTGCTGACAAATGAAGTTACCTACTCAGATGGAACGTTATGGTGAGTACATAACTTCTTTTTACTTACTGCACTTTGTGCTTAAACGTTTTTGATTTTTTTTTCCTATAAACTCTTTACTTCTTAAGAGCATTTATACTCATGTGAATATATGTCTGCACAATAAGCTTATAACAAAGAGAGAGAATCAAAATGCAGTCATTAGTTTACACAGTAACCTAGAATACAGTCCTGCAAAATTTTAAAAAGTTTAAAAAGGGCAAGTATACAAATAGCTATGCTTTTGCAATACCTAAGTATAAATTCTGGTTTAAGTGAGCTACTAAAACACAAGCTTTTGGAATTATTTTGTAATGGCTAGGTAGTAAGAGTTAGGAAATTATTCTTAACTATTTTGAAAGCTATAGCATATGCATGAATACCAACAACTAAACACACACACAAAACAGAATCATTAGAATAGATAAACTATATAAAACTATAAAAAGAGGAATACACAGAGAGACATACAAAAATGGTTAGTAATGAAAACAGAAATGCATTAAGAAAAGCAGTAACATTAAAAGGTACACAGATAAAATTAGATAAACCGAGGGAGAAAGGGGTAGGGGATAATCAGGACTTCAAACAAACTCTCTCTCTCTACTTACCTTTGTAAGTTCTTGGGCATTTGCAAGATTATCAACGGCAATGGCCAAAAAAACATTCAGCAGTGTATCTGTTTCACAGCCGGTTAAGAAAATGCATATCACCCAACTTGTATAACTGTACTTAACAACTTGTTTGAAACAGTTATGCCGTGGCAATCATCAGTGTTTGATTGGATAACTATTTTTTTTTTAATTAAACAACTTTTTCAAAATTATGAACAGATACAAATATTAAACCATAGCACTTGACTACTCAGTCTATCTGTTGCTGATATACTGTGCTCAGGGTAAATGTCCATGGGTTAGGGATTTTAAAACAAGCATCAAGCTCAGACCCTAAGATACTTACTTACACACATGCTTCTTTTGATGCATTTTGGCATGGAGTATGAATTACATAGTAAAGCTTTTGTATCACTTAAGATAAACAACTCTTTCAAGATATAATGTCTGCTTTTTTCATAGATAATTCAGTAATAACCAGAATTTCAGCAATTCAGCAAAATTGAAGCAGGAGTAAATAAAACAAGAAAATGGGAACTCTGAAGTATTCTGACAGCCTTTGATGTGAAAATCTAGACAAGGGAGAGAACACTGAAATATTGGACCAGTTTGTTGCTAGTGAGAACAGAAGTGAAGACAGTGTGAGGGCAGTCATGTCTGTGTGAATCTGAAACCCATCAGCTGATGCAAAGGCTTCTGAGTTTTTAGGGCCTGTTAACCCTTTTAACCTTAAACCTAGTGAAAACAAATCACAGATACATTATTTTATTTCATAAGAGAAAGCTAACTGAATCTATTAATAAGTCTGTGGTTGACTTAGGAAAATTAGACCTAAAATATAGTTTTACAAAATATTATAAAAAGTGCCAAGTGATTGCACTCGGCATAGATTTTAGTGATTACTCCATACAAAAAAGGGTGTTATCAGAATTTGATTTAAATTCTGAAAATGCTTTAAAGATTATCTTGGTAACAGAAATAGCAAACATATATTATACAAGTTTTGTAACTAAGACAGACTGTTGAACATGTGGCAGTATATATAGGAAGTAAGAGAACAATATAAACAACAAAGTTATTTTATATTATGGGTGCTGTAGCAAAGCATACACCCACAGAATATAATTTTAAGCAAGAAAAACGTCATGCCTGTTGTAGAATTTGTCCTGTAGCAAAGTTCTGTAGAAAAAAGAAAAAGTATGTTAGGAATTCATTTAAAAGAGAAGAACTAACAGAAATAAAGAGCAAAACTTTCGTGAGCACAGTGTGAATTTGCAAGTAATCAATCAAGTTCCTCGTAGAAATAAAACTAGATTGGAACCATGTAAACTATTAAGGTTCATAATAGGTACATAAACGGGGGTGAAATACACAGAAGTCAGTAACACAGTTTTACAGCGCCATGTATCGACTGCATATCACCCTATTCTTCTAAAGGTAACTATAAGACTGACTTTAACTAACTTAGGAATCTGTGAAATAATATCCACAAAACTGATGATAATCAGCATAGCTTACTCCAACATAATGAATATTTCTAAACGATTTGTGGACAAATCTATTTCCAATTGCTTTCCACTCTCCTGTCCTACTCTACATTTCCTCCCTATTTCACAGTCCCTGCCTTCTAACATAATTACTTTTGAACAGGTCCTAAATGCTCTCCCCAAAACTAAAAACACTACAACTTCAGTGTTCCTGTCTAAACCTATTCAGTGCTATCAAACCACTGGTTACATGTCTAAAACTTGGAGAACAACCACTGTGGTACCCCTACACAAGTGTGGCCTCATCCCTGACACTGAAAATTATTTTCAGTTACTCTTAACTTGTAGTGTTTGCAAAGTGGAGCATATCATTGTGAAACTCATAAATAAAAAGACTGGTAGTCTCTAGTCTTTTAAATCAAACAAGTTTGGCTTTGTAAAGGTTAGGTCTTGTCTACTGAATAATGTGGACTTTGAGTAGCTGAATGAATTACTGAGTAATGGTTAGTCAGCTCACATTGACCATTAGTCAGTGTGTACTGACTGACCATTACTCAGATCAGTTTGTCAGTCGGTACACACTGCTTACTCAGATCTACCAAATCCCTTTTACACAATCCTACATTTTGGTACCACTGAAAAGATGACTCACTTGAATATTAAACCCTATAAAACAGACGATTACAAATTGACTCAGTAACACAGCATGCACGTGGCACACTTTCCTCTAATTCTTGGTGCTAGTGGCTTCCCACAGGGCTCTGCATTAGGTCACCTTCTCTTTGGCATTTACTTCTTTGAACTGTGGTGGACTGGAACTCAAAGTATGGCTTGGCATATACACATAAAACACTGTACTGCAATATGTCAATTCACCTCACTACTTCATAAAGACATCATGAAAACATGGCTTACTGAGGCAATAACAGAACTTGACAATGTTAGCTGCATATATCAGTAATTAGTAATGGACTAAAATAAATGAGGTTTGGCAACAAACCAAGTTATCCCGGGACATCTTCAAGAGGGGTTAGACTGATATTAATGGGAGCTAAGTGGGTTGGGGAGGTGAAAGAGCTAAATGGAGGGAGGGATGATTGGGAGGAAATGAGGTAAGGGTGGGGAGGGGCTTAATGGGTTAAGACAAGTGTAGCTGGGAAAGTAATCACATTTTGGTGTGAACTTGCTACCCACCCACTCTCCCTTTTTGTTGGTGGGGAACGGGGTAGGCAGAGAAGAGGGACAGGCTTGCCCTCTTCTGTTCTCCCTCGGGGGTCTGGATGTTCATTTCAAGGATTTGGGGGAAAGCAAAATGAGCAGCTGGAGGAAGTTTGCTGAGTAGATAAGCAAGCAAAGGTAAGGATGCTGCTGATTTAGTTGGAAGGTAATTCAATGAATGGTGTATGAAGTGAGATGGGGACGCAGCTTCATAAATAAAGTAAGCAAGTAGAGGTATGGACGCTGTTTACTGGGTCAGGATGAGTAAGGTCATGTCATCCTGATTTGGTTGGATGGGTAATTCAATAAATGGGATATGAAGTGAGTCTTGGATCCTGCTTCATAAGTAAAGTAAGCAAGCACAGATATGGACGCTGCTTACTGGGGCAGGATGAGTAGGGTTCACTGTCCTGATTAACATTACAAGGATGTTTATGCTGTGTTTAGAATCAACTATACTATGTCATTTGTAATTAATAAATTTGGTGATCAATGCTATGTTATGAAAGTTTTAATAAAGGTCTTCAAATGTCATTCAAAGTGATATGTTTATTGAAGGGGAACAGGACAACACAATTTTAACAAATAAATGACGCCATGAGATCTTCTTTGGTAATAATATGTCTGCTTAACTGCAGTACAAAGAGATATTTCTCATTTTCTTTAGCTGTATTAAATTCCTTTTTAATTGTTCTACCTGTTTCATGCCTAAGTGTAGTACTTATTTTACTGCTCCCAACAACTGGGAGCAATTTTACATTAATTTTCAGAAATTTCGTTAAGTCAGACTCCCAGATATTCATACTCCAAGGCATTTAATTCAGCATAATGAAGGATACAATTACCAAACAAAGTCAGAATGATAAAGTATACTGAAGAGAACATGCCTTTCTTCACTCCTCCATGGGCTTCAATCCCATGGTACATAACTGCATTCCAGTCCTCACCAGTCAGGATCTGTATGGTTCAGCAAAGAAAACAGATAGATATTAAGAATGACATCATCAATATGAAATATACTGGATAGAAATTTGCATGTAATTGCATCATCAATGGATAAATGCTAAAGCAAATCCCCTTGCTGTGAGGTATGGGGTGATATGCTTATTAAAATTATTTAGAAGAATAGCAACATGCTTTGGTATCTCAGTGGTTATTCATAACAGCACAACTTTTCACAACTATATTCTGTGGCAAAATTCGGATTAGTAAAATCTACTTCAAGTTTACTACTTACAATTGGTTGACGTCAGTAGTGGCCTTATGCTAAAACTACTGTAACAACTCATACAGAAAAAACAGACACACACTTAAAACAAATGCACATCTAGGCATAGACATCATATTGAGAAAACAGGCATACACATACATACACACAACTGTAACATAGTTCTTAGGTAAGCCTCTATACCACCAAGGCTTCAGGAATACTATCATCCTAAAAATACATTTTCTAACTTTAAACCTATCATGCAAATACTAGCTTCCATGTTTTATAGGAATGACTTGGTCTTCAAGTCAGCATATTTGCAACGACTTAATATAATTAAAACATTTTATGGAACAGAGTTTTAAACCCTACAATCATGTGATCGATTTAACACATTCCTCTTACTTAAGCAGCAGAGAAGCACAATGAGTTGTGATACTATAAAGTCTAATGGAAAACATACCTGAAATACTGTAAGGATTGCTGCAGGGAAGGTATCAAAATTAGTAGTGGGTGTTTCATCTTTAAAATTAAATCTACAAAAAATATAGAGAGAGGGATAGTTACTCTCAACCAAAAAGCAACATCAGAGTCAAAACTTTCCCAGTTAGTATCCTGCAAGCATGCAGTTCTGTAATTTGACTTTTATAATACGTTCCTCTGGCTGAGTCACAAAAAGGCCAAGGTTCATTGAGCAAAACACTCTATGGGGCTGGAACTAGGATTAACAAAAAAACCTTCTGCCACCACAACTGCTTACTGTGAACAGACAGCACTTTTTAAGTCTATAATCTGACATGCAGACTTAAGCAAATGTCACTTTTAATCTTCTCTCAAGACTTTGGGAATGCAGTACACATTTTACATTTACAGAGCAATGGTTAACAGAAAATCATTTATAGAACATACACTTCTTATAGCTATCCCTTGCTATACATACAGCAGTCCATAAACATATTTGCATATAACCTCATCCATTACTGTAGTGGCACAGGACAGTGTTTAATCCATGGCAACACTATATGAGAAAATATATCAGTCTAACACTTCAGTCATCTGCATCTAAAAAACAACTCAAAAAGATGTGTAACAGCAAAAGTTATCATTAATGCTGCATAATCTCCCACTGAGCTGAGAACAGTGACTCATGCTTGAACCTTCTTTTTTATCTAAGTGAACATGTTGCAAAAGTGCAGCTGATGAGTTAAACTGCAGGATACAGGTGTTACAGCCTCTTGCAGACAGACATGCACCACTCAAATACTGAATGCACAGACAGCATTGACTACACACAGTCCTGTGATTAATTTTATGGATCTCAATGCTTTTCATGTGTTACTGGTATAACGAATCTGCAGATTACTGAAATGTGTGGGGGGCTGATGCAATGAAAAAAGGTGTAAAAATTCATAAGAGATTTCCAGTAGATGCTGGGGGGATGAGTTCAGCATAGTGGTTAAAGTCTATGCATCAGACACAAGGTACAGTGTTTGATTCTGACCACAGGATGTTGGCTAGGCTTAAAAATGACCCTTCAGGGCAGTTAAGCCTAGTATTTGCCTATGAACCTATGAATCATCAGGCTGCAAAGACTGAAAGTGCCTACTCATTAGGATTACAACATTAAACAGCAGGATTAAAAAAAAAACATGTAGTGTCTTCTCTATCTCAGATATAACAGGAATTCACATAGATAACCAAACTGTAGCCGTAGTACTCCCAGACAACAAAATAAGCAGCAGATTAAATATAATTTAAAATGAAAAACTTCCATATGTGTATAAAAGGTGAAAACTAAACTTTAATATAATATACATACACATTACATTTACATGTTACACTAAACACTTTTGTCCACAACTCTCTGGACTTCCGCAGAATGTGCCCACAGGTGTTCAAATCTTATTTAAAAACCATTTGATGACAATCATCCATTAAACAATAAAACAATTATTTAGATTGATAGTCTTTGATGTTTAAAAACCTTGTTATTTTCACATATAATAACCACATACAGTATGAATGGCTTTAAAAAACATTTAAAAACATTTGCAAAATTAATAAAATTCAACTTGTAAAAGAAACATACTTTATGTTTATATTATATTCACAACTTGGCAGCCATAATTCTAAGAAAAGGCTGAATCGAGACATGCTCATTTAAACCAGGTTTGACCGAAGCATCCAATTTGATCTGCCAGAGCAATTCCCTGTACTCTAGCCTATTTTCCTAATACTCACCACCCCCCAGCATTTGGCTGTACAATTCCTAAAATACCAAATTCAAACTTCATGAAACCATCACATGTCAATGAATATTTATACAAAGCATTAATAAGTTTGCCATTTTTATGTCATATAAATGTTCATATATTCTTTTGGCCAATTTCCTTTCTGTTTCCCTATATATTAAGACTGACACAAGTTACAGACAGCTATATATACTAACCCTTTTGTGTCACAATTTCATTTTTCTAATGTAATTTCAGTGCAATAAATTATTTTGGGAATAAAAAACTTCTTTACCAAAATATAATAGCAGTACCTACATCTACCACACTTAGTGGTATCCGTTGATACAACGTCCTTCCCTCTCTCCAAAATATCTTTAATATTAGTATCTACCTTATGTATAAACAGAGGAGCTTCTCCAAGAAAATTAAATACTTCCTCATTATTCAAAATGTCTTAATTATTCAAAATAATATTTCTAACCGGTTTACTAAATCCATTAAACTTAATGGCCATAGCATTTTGGAAAGTGTTCTTGGTGGAACAATTCATAATGAACAAGGAACTGTGTTCATCCCTAATAGATGTTCATAAAATAAGTGCATATTATTTACCCCCTATTCTCAATCCCCTAAAATTTGAATGCACATAATAGGTTAAGTGGATAACTTCTTTCAATATACCTGTCAGACTTATTTTCTAATTCCTGCAGAAAAGTATCATCCTTTAAGCCCATCCTAGCTGCACTAACAAAGTGTCCTTTAACCAGGTTCTTCTTATAGAACCATGGATGGTAACTATCAAAAAACAAATAGAATTAGAAAAAAAGTCTCCTTCTTATATATGGATGAAACAAACTCTGTGTTCTCCACAGTTAAATGTTCATCAAAATAATGGGTCATTTGAGAACTATGTTGGAGGGTAAATCTTAAAAATGTATTAATACCCATAATATATTCCAAAACATTGCCCATATCTTCCAAACTATCTTTCCAAGTTTAAAAAGTAACATCCAAAAATGTGCTTTAAAAAGACCAAAAATTGGTATAAGTTGTTCTAAATATACATGGCTTTTCCTTAGTAAGCATAACTAGGCTTGCAAAAATGGGGGTGCATGCCATACCCATCACAACACCATTTGCTTGTCTGCATAATTTGCCCTCAAAAACTAAAAAAATTATTCCATAGGACTAACTCCATCAAGTCCACCAAAAATCTTACTTCTCTTGCCTTCAAGGCTTTAAAATCAACCAGAGTTTCTTCAAAAAATCCCATAACC
>NC_056750.1:678015798-678045798 GCF_019279795.1 Protopterus annectens | reverse complement strand
GTCATCCTAACATTATTATTTTTAGGTGCTTTGTTGATGACCTCTTTTTCCTGTGGAGGGGCACTGATGTGGAATTGACCCATTTTTACCAACAGGTCAATAGTATGCATATGTTTTTAAGGTTTACCATTGAATTCTCTAAGATTATGATCAGCTTTCTAGACGTAACAGTGCATCAGCAAGGTAACTGTTATAAGACTAGAGTTCATAGAAAATCTTGCTATAGACCAGCGTTCCTGCATAGGACTAGCATGCATAATCCTATGGTATCTGACAATATTATTAGAGGACAGGCTATGAGGACGTCTAGGCTGTGTTGCGATAATTCATTATTAGGTGAAGAGTTTGACAAACTCAAATTAGGGTTTTTAGCAAGGGGCTATTATAGTCATGAAGTTGATAGGATTTATACTCAAGTGGATGTAATGAGGCACACCAGGGCTAGACCTTCTTTTTCTCAAAGGGACACTCATACCCAGGTGGAGAAAGTTTCATACAGGAAGGAAATTGTAGTTCTCCCATATTGTAATAATATAGATAAAATTGAAAGGATAATTATGTCGAATTGGAATATACTTCTAGTAGATGACAAAACTAGAGATATAGTAGGAAATTATCCATCATTTACCTATAGTAATATGAAGAACCTTAAACAGCAATTGTGTTATCGTGTTTTGAATAGTAGTCGTATAATAGAATCTCGAGTAATATCCACTGGAACTAGGAAATGTGGGAATTGTGCGCAATGTTATGCTATAGATGAGTCACGCTTTTTTAAGCACCCGGACACTGGTTTTCTCTGGGAGCTTCGTAATAACAGTAATTGTAGTACCAGGAACATTGTTTATGTGGCCCACTGCACGGTATGCTTTAATTTCTATGTTGGTAAAACCAACAGAACCCTTAGAGAACGTATAAGGGATCATGCTTACTGTTTACAAAGAGAGCAGGATTATAGTGCTCTGGCCAAGCACACAATGACAATGGGCAGTGAGCATACATTTTTGTTTCAAGTATTACATATACAACCAGAGAATATCAGATTAGGCAATATAATAAATTTAACAGAGCAAGCGGAGGTTGGATGGATACTTAGACTTGCGGCACATAGAGGGAGGGGACTTAATGACACAGTCTCCCTGAAATCTATGCTTAGGGCTAGACCACTTAGGTAAATATATTATTGTTGTAGGATTTGTTTTATGGTTACTTGAATTATTTCAAGTTTCATGTGATTTTTTATATTGTGAATAGTGAATATTATTTATATGTTATAATATCTATATGAGTTTATTCATGTTTTTGTGATCTTACATTCATTAGGAATGTTTTAGGCATATTTTATATACCTTGTAATAAGGTTTTATTTTAGGGCTTTGTAAAAAAAATTTTAGAATGTTTTCAGCCATGATGTTAGTACTATAAGCCACATTTTGAATGGGTGTATGCTTAATTGCTTTAATGAGTTGATTGTTTGATTGATTTTGTTATTTAAGTATTTAAATGGTTGCAAGCATTTAGTTTTAATATGTCTGAAGAAGCAGGTTTATTCCTATGAAAGTGCTTACGTTGGTTGAATAAAGCTTGCTGTTTTTTGTCTACGGAGTTTACTTTTTAATGTTATGGTTGTTTATTGAATGAAGACTGCCTCCTTCCATACCTCGGATTTTATCTTTTCTATATATATATATATATATATATATATATATATATATATATACATACATACATACATATATATATATATATATATATATACATATATATATATATATATATATATATATATATATATATATATGCAACTCTTTCCTTCTCGCACTCTAAGGCGATTTCCGCTTTACTTTTCGATGTGTTCCGTTTTCAAGATTGTAAGTTCGAAGTTTTGAGCTTCGAACTTGTCAGCTTTCTATTTTGTGATATATGCCCCATCACACTAATCATCCATTTACCATTTTGAGAAGTCTGCCACCATTTGTCCACATACTGTATTAATGCAAAACAGGGGGATCATGCCTGCATGCCTGAGCTGGAACATGCTGCAATATGAAGGTGGCATATGTGGTAGGAGACATTTTAAGTTCAGGATAGGGGCTGACTAACAGGTTAAAATGCATGCCCTCTTTTAAATGAATAAAGGTGTTACAGGGTGATATTGACTGATATTGTTTGCACAACATATAATTTTTAAGTATTTTGTTACTTACTGGCCTCCAAACAGCTGCATTCCAAGTAGGGCAAAAACAACTATAAACAGGAAAAGAAGGAACAATAAACTGATGATTGATTTCATGGAGTTTAAGAGAGACACCACAAGATTCCTGAGTGAATTCCAGTACCTAAAAACAGGAAAAGAAAAATAACATGGCTTTTTATATAACAAAAACAGGAGACGATGAATAATGCAATAAATATTTATTTTACAATGAAGCAGCTTACATATTCTGCAAAAGTAATGCACATAGCAGCAATTTCACCCATCTTAAAATGCAGGTCGAAGTATTATTTCTGTCACTGTAGCAGAATGTCTAATTAACACATTACGGTCACAGACAGCATTTGCATAACTTATCAGTGCTGGTACTTTTATGAAGCAGTACAGTTCTATGATGGACATTGGGTCCACTTTTTTTGCCCTTTCTGACAAATTGCAGAGAACCTGCATCAGTTAGTTAGCATACTGACAACCATTTCAAGTTTATCTGTCAGAATGTGAACTGCAGGTAATCATCAATGACAATCTCCATGAAATGCATGTTTATTTATGTATGTACAAAATACATTTAATTCAAAAGTCTCATCACAAAAATGAAGAGCTTATATTCATTTTCAGGTAAGACTATGCAGCAAATAAGGAATAATAACTAGAAAATCACTAAATAAAAAGACTTTAAACTCATTTTAATTGGGACAAGTATATAAAATGTCTGTTTAAATGTAAATCATTCTTTTTCGGTCTATGCTACATTAAATCCTTCATGTTGGGACAGCCTATGTTGGGGATTTTCCATAGGAACTGCTTTTAGTCAGATATTTACATAGATGACACTTTTGCTTTTATCTTAGCAGTTCAAACAGTATTTGTATGTAAGTTGAGGAAAGTGGTTAGAAAGAACAGTAGAGGGGCAGATTGATGTTCTACGCTGCTGGTTTTATAGTCAGTGACTGAAATAGAAGACAGTGTGATTTGGCAGTTTGAGAGGTGATAGAAAAAAAAGAACAAATGCATTGAGGGCATGAGAGAGTCATGTAGAAGTAAATGAGGCATATTGCCAGACAGTTGGGGTAGAAACGGTCAAAAAATTCAGGGAAAACCATTAGCAAGGGGGAACTGGCTCAAATCATACCTCTCAACATCTTAGAGCAAAACATCTGGGTAAAACCATAAATAATGGGGGGACAAAGGCCCACAAATAGGGGCACTTTTTAAATATTGCTTTTAAAAACTTAGAAAGTAGATACCATAAAGGTTTTGCATTAAAATGAATGTTCTGAAGGGTAAGAAATCAAACTCAAATGTTTGCCCTTATTTTTTTTTTACTTCAGTCTTCAATTATTTGCCAGTGATTAGCTAGAAAACAACAATTTTATGAAAAACAGACCAAAAATATGAGACAAAAATCTGGACACTCTATGAAAATCTGTGCAATTGAGAGGTATGGCTCAAATTGCTACATAAACAGATGTAACAAGGCAACTAAATGCAGAAGATAAGAAAATAGAGGAACATTATTCTGCTAAATATAAATGCAATATAGGTTGAGCTTCGGCGGTTGTGTGTAAAACATCCCATTCCATACTGGGACATTGTTCTTCTGTGGAAGAAGGGCATCAGTTAAGTATGACTAATGCAGAATTAAATGTACGGGGAGATCAGCAAACTGGGTACTACATGAGGAAATCTCACCTTTGCCGAGATGCTGCAAACCTAGAGTTTATTATATATAGCTAAAACAAGTAGGAAGTGATGCTGCTTGCTTGGGGTGAGAGCATATATGTCTGAGTAGGAGTCTTCCAGAGAAATAAAGCAAATGATACAATGGACTAACATTTTAATGTAAAAAGGCATCATCTTAAGTGTTTTTGAAGGGAAAAATCTGTGAAAATGTGATGTGGGTTTAAATAGAGATGAAAAACAACATACGAGATCAGTCCGCTAATCATTAGTGTGCATGTAAGCTGTAAACAATTTCTGAAAGAACTGTCATATAATATGTAGGAGTAGCAGCTTTTTATCGGAATATCTGCTTTGCCAATATTAATGTGGAATGCAAATAGTCATACAGCTATAGGCAAAAATAAAACACAATGAATTATTTTGGGAAGTACAGATATAAATAGAAATGTTACAGAAGCCACATTTTGATAGAAATAAGCATTTGAAATTGACAAAGGATTGCAGGGTAAACATTCATCAGTATATCAGAGACAAAGGAAAAGGGGAGTAATAACACCTTATGAGAGGAACCCCAATAGTGATAGAAGAGGTACATTTGTGGCCAAGGGATTATTGGTAGAGGAGGCGGATTACACTGACATGTATTTATATCCATCCTAAAACTACCATTAGGAAGTTTGGTAAATGTTGGGAGAAATACTAATCTTTAAGCAGGGGATACTATTTATTGGTGGGGACTCTAACCTGAATTGAAATACTGAGGGTGTAGTAGGAGATCTAGAAGGAAGTTAACAAATGCTGTATTAGGGACATCTAGAAGGTGAGAATATATCAAAATATGGTAGATTTCTGAAGAAAATATGAACATATTTAGTATGGAAGATATGAATTCAATAGCTGGAACTCACAATTTACATATTATTCACAGACAACTGAGCTAGACTTGAAAGAAATTACATTTCACAGGAGCATATGTATTTAATTAAAAGCTTTGACACTCATTCAATAATAATATTAGATTATGCATAAATAAAAACTTAGGTGATGCGGGAAAATAATGTAAAACTGTGAATGTCACTTTCCTACTTCAAAAGAGATAGCAACAGGGATAAATGAGTGGGTTAAGATGAAAATATGCATTAATAGCATGCTAAAATAAGAAAGCTATACAAAGGAATTAATAGGGTTTACTTCGGGGGGCTAACAATATTAACATATACTAGAATAGCTGAAGAAGAAAGGAACAAAAACAGAACACTAAAGCAGAATAAGAGAACATTTGGACAAAATGCATGAGTTTAAAAAGGATACTGTTAAGCATCTGTTTTTTCTTACTTCAGAGTACTGAATCTTTTAGCACAGTAACTCCAGATTACTAAATCTTTTAGCACAATGAGGCACCAAAGCAATGAAATGTAGCCATTTTCAACAGAAACCTAGCACCTCTCTCAAGCTAATCCCTTTGGCTTTTATTTTTTCATTTGTCCTGGTGGTGGACTTTATGCTCCCCAGGTTGGTTTAGCATGATTTAAGTAGCTACCACTTCATTATACCCCACCCCCCATTAGGGAAACCACAGTAAAAAAAATCTCCAAAGCCAACTTCACGCTTCTTAAGATAGAAGTAGCAAACTTCACGACACCCATGCTTGATGGACAATAGAGGTATGACTGCTGAGTCCTACACAAATGCACTTTGTAAGCACTTACACGAGTACATGGATCATGCAATCCCTAACAGAACCAAGATGCTATCCTCCAAAAAAAGGAAGCCAATCTGGTGGTCCCCTGCCATAAACAAACTCTACAACAGAAGAAAAAAACTGTTGCAAAAAAGAGTAAAATCCCATGATTGGAGAAACTCCCTGGTCAGCCTCAGTAAGAAGCCGAGATCCTTCATAAAATCCTCCAAAGCTAGTTATGAAAACAAAATTGCCACTGACTCTAAAGACAACCACAAAGCATTCTATAGCTATGTCAAGAATCTCAATGGCAACACTCAGATCTGCTCTGAGTTACAGCACAATGGCACTAAATGTACAGAACCAACTGGTATTGCCAACATCCTGGCAGATAGGTTCAATGCTAACTTTACCCCTCTGTCACCCCCTAAAGGGTCCATCTCTATACCAGAAGAATGCAAAGTTCCTGTAATCACGGCTGCACAGGTAAAAAACACACTATCCAAAGCCAAGAACACAGCATCCATGGGACTTGACGACATTCCAGGCTGTGTTCTTCATGAACTACAGAACGAACTGGCACCCCACCTAAGTACCATGTTCAATCATAGCCTCACCTCAGGCTATGTGGCACTGAATGGCACACAGCAACAGTAATCCCATTCCACAAAGGGGGAGCCACCACAGACCCCGGAAACTACCGCCCCATTAGCCTAACAAGCCTGGTTTGCAAGGCTATGGAGCCTATCATCATGGAACTTATAAATAATGACATTGGTAATCTCCAAACTCAGGACCCCACCCAGTTCAGGTTTGTAAAAGGCAGATCATGTCTCCTAAACCTGATAGACTTCTTTGAAGCAGAAACCAAAGCCGTAGATGAGGGTAAGGTGGTTCACACAGCCTATCTAGATCTCGCCAAGGCTTTTGACACCATCCCCCACTCTGGAATTATAGATAAACTCACTAAACTAGGTATAAATCCCTGTGTCACAAGATGGGTTGCCAACTGGCTCACTGACAGAACCCACACTGTGAAAGTAGCAGACTCCAAATCCAGCTTCAGACCAGTGACAAGTGGAGTACCACACAGTTCAGTTCTGGGTCCTCTGCTGTTTGGTATCTACTTCTCTGAAGTACAGGCCAACACAGAAGGTCTTTGGCTAACGAAGTTCGCAGATGACTGCAAACTAGAAACCATAATCAAAACTCCAAAAGATGTGGACATCCTACAAAGGGCCTCGCTGAGACAGATGTCTGGTATCAAAGCAATGGCCTCTAGCTCAATGCCAAAAAGTGCATTGTCATCCCTTTTGGTAAAAACTCAGTACCCATGAACTACCACCACATAGGTGGTAGTCTAACACCGAAAGTGTGATAAGAGACCTTGGGACACAGGTGGACAGTAGTCTCTCCTTTGATAATCACATCGCCACAGTAGTCAGGAAATCCTTCTACGTGGCACACCTCATCACAAAATGTTTCTCATCCAGGAAAAAAAGAGGTCATTGTTCCCCTCTACTCGTCACTCATTAGACCCATTATAGAGTGCAATGCCCCTTTTGGTATGTAACTCACAAGACATCTACAACAACTGGAAAGGCCACAGAAATACCTCACAAAGAGGATTACCGGCCTCAAAGAGATGCCCTATGCAGACCGTCTCAAAAAACTGCAGCTTTACTCCATTGCATATCGCCTACTCAGAGGCGATCTCTGCCTAACACACAAAACTATGTCAAACCCAGAGCTTTTAGACATGCTCCACTTAAAGAAATCCCAATCCCTATGAGCTACATGCTCTAGGGACCTGAACCTCGTCACCACAATAAACAGAACATGCTGGAGGGATAGATTCCTGTCCCAGAGACTTCTCATACTCTGGAACAAACTACCTATCTATATCAAACAAAGCTCCTCATTAGCACTCTTCAAGAAAAATCTTAATGATTGGATGGGAGATAGGAAATTCACCTCGGGGATCACTTCTGTGGCTCTGCTCGACAGTGGCACAGGAAAATAATTTTCTTGGGTGGCGACATTTGGCTAGGCTTATATAGGCCCTAGGGCCAATAGCCTAGTACCTACCTATGAACCTGTGATTTCAACTTGAGGTGCATATAATAAAAATAGCTAGAATTTCAGTGTAGGTACAAGTGAGATTTTGGAAAATTTATGAAAATTTGTATAAAGCAGAGGAATGTGGAGACCAGCAAAAGTCACAAGATGTAAGCAAAATTGATGATTATGGATGAATGTGATTTTGTGAAGGGGAAACAACTATTTTATAAAACAGAGAAATGAAGATCCAGAGGGAAGAGAAATGCAAGTGAACACTCGTGTGAGGCTTGATGCAGAGAAACATTTCATAAATCCATCTCTGATGTCACGAATAAAGCAATGGAAGCATTTGCATTCCTTGACAGACTAAAGTGGTTAATAAGGAGGGTATATGAAGAGATGGTGGCAAGAATTATGATGAGAGGGCTCCTGTCTTAAAGCTGTACATGAACAGAGGAACCAGGAAGGGAATGCCACAAATTCATGGATACAGCTGATGTGGTATTAGCCTTATATACAGATGATATATGTGCTTAGTAAATCCACAAAGGGACGTTTCAGTGTCATGGGACATTCTGAGTTTTGAAACATTTTCATGTATTTTTGGGATATAAAATCAACATAAAACAAATTATGTAGTAGAAAGCTATGCACTCACACATGAAGGGGCTCAGTAATACCCATGTTTTTTGTAGACATTATAAAATTAAATATTTACATGTACTGGATTAAAAAGATTCTGTTATGGCAGTTAAGCATATGTGGAAAGAGACTACAGAGAAGACAATTAAAAAAAATTAAGAAACTGGAAGCTCTTGATTACGGGTATGGGCAATAAGATATAAGCAGTGAAATGTTTTTAGTCTCTTTAGAAATGTATGCAGGTCAGGGATATTTTTTTATTATTAAACAGAGGAGCAACTATGGATGACAATAAAGAGCTGAAAAAAATCTATTTGGGAGGGGAAGAGACCAAGAGTTAATTGGGGTACATTATTAATTCTACCCATAGAACAAGGTGGTTTAGGGTGATATGATTTAAAGAGTACTTCAAAGATACACAGTCTAAACTCTTATACATAACTCAAGAAAAAGGTTATAAATTAAAGTAAAAATTATGAAATGGGGGAGTTAAAAAGAACATATGATTTTGGATGCAAGTCCTTCAGCAAACAAATAACCATACAGAGTATTATATTTATAAAGCTTAAGAAAGTATTTTATAAAGAAAGCCAGCTTGGTAATGGAGAAGAATTTTACCAATATGAATTTCTTCATGTAGGGGTATATAAAACAAGCACGAGGGGGCTGAGATTTACTGAAGGAAATAAGCAAAGAAACCAAGATATTGAGAAGCAAATAACTCTGCTGGCAAAACTGACAGAGTGGCATAAGAATAAGCAGGAGTCTGGACTGCAGATTAGAGACTACCTTCCCTGTCAGAGACTGATAATGTATAGGCAAAAGGTAAGGGAGACATGAGTGCCAAGGGAATTACTATTTTTGGTACAGTTTTCAGGGAGTCGAAAACAGAAGATGCTGTTGAAAAAGGGATAATTATTAGATATATAAATATTAATTGATAATTATAAGAATCAAGTACATGAGAATAGAAAAGATTTTGGAAATAGAATAGAAATGCAAACTACAAAGGAACAATACAGAACAATCTGAAGAGCTTGCAAATATATAACAAAGTCCAGAAGATTTAGAATTTTTGCATGGAAGTATTTTCATAAGTATTTTTATACCCAAGTAGATTTGCAGCATATTTCCTCAGGTAGATAATTACTAGAAATGTGAGAGAGACAGGAAATTGGGAGCAGGTTTTCTAGGAACCACGATAAAACATTCAGAATTAGATTTTTCTGACAGAAACTAGCAGTTAAAAGTCTTTATTAAAACACAAGTTAGTTAAGCACTATTAAAACAGAAATTAGTTTAAATCTTAAAATGGGTCCCTATTGAAATGTTAGCACACAAAATGGCAAATGCTAGTAATCCCCCCCCCCCAAAAAGATAAAAACCTTGGAGAGGAGTGAAACTCAATCATCACTCTTCTTTAAACTACTTTTTTTGCAGAGGGCAAGCACTTCTTGCACCCCTAAATGTGTGTGTGTGGGGGGGGGCAAGCCTTCATGCCCTCTAAACTTCTATATGCCTACTCTGGGATGGCCATACCTTGAAGAAAAGGGAATATTCTGAGAAATGGCCTTCCTTAAGTCCATTTTTGGCCATTCGGTCTCTGTGTTTCAGGACTCACTCTAGCGGGTCCCAACATTTCAAATGGTTACCACTTAAATCACAAGGTTGTACTCCTTTGTTTTGGTAGCAGATTTTATAGGTATGCAACAATGGAGGGAATTTCTGAAAAGCTGTCAAAAAGTAAGTACTGTGAATCAACTGTTAAGGGAATACATGGTAATAACTAATGAAATTATTCTTTTAAATTGGTATTTGGGATCGGAGTTGCCTTAATGATGTTGGTGGCAAAAAAAGAAAAAGACAAAAGAAAATAAATTACTAGAAAATGCAAATTAAAAACTAAACAATCATAATGGAAGTTTTAATAGTGTGAAATAGGTAAAAGAACTGGAGGTGGGATCTTTAGAAAACTGAAGAACCAAATTAGTAGAAATGTATGCAGAATAGTGTACAGAAGGAGGAAGTGTGAGTTTTAAGGGAAGGCAAAAACTTAGCAATTCTTAAAAAATGTTTCAACTTAAAATATGATGCCTTAATGATTTTAAAAATGTTTTGGTTATGTCAGTCACTTGTAAACATTTTCTCTGCTCTTATCATTTTTTGCATATTTTTGGAGAAATGAGTAAGCAGTCCACAATTCCTGCAGTCTGTTCTCAGCGTATGTCATTGTTTCGTAACATGCAAATAATCATACTTTAAACATGTTTCTATATCTGAAAGATAGAGTTTTAATTAACTCATCATGACCAAGCAAAACATTAGCTCTCTTTGCTGCAACATGGTTTTAATATTTTTTTTTTATTATACTCTGGCTCAGTTATTCTGCTTATTTTAACAGGTTTTTATTCATTTTGATATTACACACACCAGGGGTGTAGCCAAAAATTTCCATTTTATACTCACACTTTTTACTGCCCCCCACAATCCACATGGCATTTAAAAAATGTACACATCTTTCAAAATGTTGAGCCCCCTCCCCTTGTACACATCATTTTCAGTATTACCTTCTGAAACGATTTATTTTTTTTAATTAGCAATCCACCCTGTATTTAAGTTATGTGCCTGCTGTTAAGAGACATTACTTTAGATATTTATAGACATAATATAGCCTGATAAAAATCTTTCTGAGTAATACAAAGAGAAAATGTACTCCACAGAGCCACATCCTCAGCTAGCACCTTGGCTTGAACACTGGCTAATTCTGCTGACACACACACACACACACACACTTCCAGGGATTCAGGAAGAATGCCACTGCTTGTGGTAAGAGTGCAGGCTATTTACATGGTGCGGGGGATCTGTGATTTAGAAACACGCTGGCCACAATCAGGAAAGACCTCATTATCAGTTAATTTGCATTAATTTGAATCACCCTTTACTGCTGCTTATGCAAATCAGCACGTTCTCATGGTAGTTAGCACTCACAACCCATGCATTGCATTAGCACAAGCACCTCCATTATTCACTTTCTCAGACTGATGTACACATTCAAACACACAAACCACATCTCTCAAATGTTCTGAGTTGACAGAATATTCTGTGTCTCTTCTTATTTTCTGTCACTGCCCTAGTAAATCACTCATCCTTACAGTCAAGTCAATAATGCCAGACCGGGTTTCATTCACCTTATAGTATGTAAAAGTGCAATGTGAAGCCAGACCTGTTGCTCTACTGACTTTTTAATTTAATCCAAGTAATACTTTAAAATTTTCGCATAGTGTCATGTGATGTTTCCCTCAAATTTGTACAGAAGCCTGCCCCACATGGATGCACTCCCATCCTTCTCAAATGTCTGTCTCAAATTTTACAGGATAATATTACTCTTGCCACTTACAGATGCCCTGTCCTTGTAAAGCACAAACTGTTTAAGTCATTGAATAATGGCAGAGGTAAGTGTCATTTATTTTTATTTATTTTATTTTACATTTGTTAACTGGGAGGGTCTGACTGGACACAGGTCCATTTTCAGCGGAGGCCCGGGGAGAAAAGCTCCATGTTACACTATTAGCATTTATACAGTTCTAAGCAAGTCTTAAAAACAAATTTAGGTGTTACATTATTGAAGTAGTACAAAAATGAAAATTTACACAGCATATGAATCATGTGTTAGAACTAACAATTAGTAGAAAATTAACAAGATTTTTTTTTTCTAGATACATTCTTATTCACAATACATTTATTATATAAAAAAGAAACATTACCACACTAATTGTTCATTTAATGCAGTTATTTAACAGGGTCATAGGAGTTTACTAGGCTAATGACCCAAGAGCCCTTACAAGCCTAGTCGTATTTATCCTGAGTTTCACAATTTTCAATATCTAGGTGAATGAAGTTCACAGAGGTATGAGGCTATGCCATGGAATCTAATACTGACTGCTTCTGTCCATGAGGGACATGGGTGCCATCACAGAAGTAAATTTATGAATACACATCCATTGATTTAGGTTGCATTTGAAGAGGGCCAGGGAAGAGCCTTCCTTCACATTAATGGGAATCTTGTTCTAGAGAAGGGGTGGTTTCAGAGAACTCTCTCTCTCTAACATGATTTACTCAGGTCAGAGTCTAGGTTAAGGTCCCTGGAATGAGTGGCATTTGTGCAGTTTGATTTACAAATGTGTCCCATTTCCATCGGGGCTGATAGGAGACTGCCTTGTAAGCCAGACACAGATCGCCCTTAATAGGGTGTGGGAGACACAGTATAGTGATAGGGCTTTCAATCTTTCCATGTAGGACTTGTTTTATAACCTGTACCATCCTGATAAGTCCCCGTGGACTATGATGTTTGCAGATGACATTGCTATCTGTAGTGAGAGTAGGGAACAGGTGGAGGAGACCCTGGGGAAATGGAGATATGCTCTAGAGAGAAGAGGAATGAAGGTTAGCAGGACTAAGACAGAATATATGTGTGTGAATGAAAGGGAGGATAGAGGAATAGTGAGGATGCAATGAGTGGAGGTGGCAAAGGTAGATGAGTTTAAATACTTGGGATCAATAGTTCAGAGTAATGGTGAGTGTGGAAGAGAGGTGAAGAAGGGAGTACAGGCAGGATGGAGTGGGTGGAGAAGAGTGTCAGGAGTGATTTGTGACAGACGAGTACCAGTAAGAGTGAAAGGGAAGGTCTACAAGAAGGGTAGTGAGACCAGCTATGTTATATGGGTTGGAGACAGTGGCACTGACAAAAAGGCAGGAGTTTGAGCTGGATGTGGCAGAGTTAAAGATGGTAATATTTGCACTGGGTGTGACGAGGATGGACAGGGTTAAGAATAAGTATATTAGAGGGTCAGCCCAGGTTGGAAGTTTTGGAGACAAAGCCAGAGAGGCAAGATTACGTTAGTTTGGACATGTGCTGAGGAGAGATGCTGAGTATATTGAGAAAAAGATGCTAAGGATGAAGCTACCAGGTAACAGGAAAAGAGGAAGGCCTAGGATAAGGTTTATGGATGTGGTGAGAGAGGACGTGCAGTTGGTTGGTGTGGCAGAGCAAGATGCAGAGGACAGGAAGAAATGGAAACAGATGATCCACTGTGGCAACCCTTAACGGGAACAGCCGAAAAAAGATGATGATGACCATCCCAGTAAGAAACCTCTGGAGTCACTCCAGCTGTTGCAGATGTCTCGTGAGGTACATGCAAAAGGGTGCATTGTACTCAGTTACTGGTCTGATGAGGGATGAATTCAGTGGAATTATAATGTCCTTTGATCTGGATGCCATGCTCTTACTTATGAATTCTACCACACAGAAATAATTCCTCACCACTGTAGACACCTCATGGTTAAAGATCAGATTACTATCAGCCTCAGTACCTAGATCATGTACCACTGTGTCTACTTTTAGGGGGGGGGTGCTATCTATATTTTAATTAGCTGGGGCATTTGCTTTCCAAAAGGGAATTATGCATTTTTTTGCATTTAGTTTCAGTCCATGGTTTTGGCACCAGTCATTTGTCTGTGTTAATCCTTTCTGCAGTATATCAGTATAATTTGGGGATTCACTGATTGCCTCCAGTTTGCAATCATCTGTGAATCTTGTCAGCTAAAAGTCGTCTGTGTTTGCCTTGTCTTCTGAGAAATAAATTCTGAACAGAAACAAGTCCTGCCACAGAACCGCATAGTACTTCACTGTTGACTGGGCTCATGCTAGAGGTGAATTCACTCACTTTAACATTATGCGTCCTGTTGGTGAGCCATTTGGCTACCCACCTGGTGACATAGGGGTTGATGCCCAGTTGAGACAGTTTCTCGATAATACCTGAGTGGGGGATTGTGTCAAATGCCTTGGCCAGGTCAAGGTAGGTGGTATGCACAATCTTCCCCCTCATCCATGGCCTTGGTGACCTTCTCAAAAAAGTCAACCTAATTTAACAGACTTGTTCTTAATGGAAACAAGCTGAGTTAGGCCCAGAGTCTAGAGACTACCCTTGCCCTTATTGATAAGGTCCACACTGATTCTTTCCATAGCCTTACAGATGAAGCTATTCAGGTTTATGGGTCTATAATTTCCTGAGATGGTTGAATTTCTGCCTTTGTGCAGAGAGATGACTGTTGCTGTTCCCAATTCTGCCTGAACATAGCCTGTCTAAAGGCTGTGGTTTAAGAGGGATCCAAGTGGGTCTTCCAAACCAGTTATAACTTATGTAAAAGGCAACCTGGGATGTTGTCAGGGCCCACTGACGCCATGTTTTTAGCCTTAGAAAGCAGAGAGATTACCTGCTGTCTTGTGATAATAGGCTGAAGAATGGTGGCAGGCATACTTTGGGGTTCGACTGCTGGGAACCGGAGGTTGAACCCTGATCCAAATCTATCAGCTCGCAGGTTGACTATTTCCTCTGGTTGAGTATGAGCGCTGGCATCCATAACCAGCTCTGTGCATAGCTGCTTATCCCTCTTATGATTTTGGACACAATTAAAAAATGCTTTGTGATTTACCTTAGCTAGGAAATCTATTTTTGCTTTATAATTTGCTTTTGAGGACTTGACTAGATCTCCAGTTTATTTGTTTAGACTACTGAGGAATTTCTTCTTCGCCTGAGCCTGTTCCCACTTATTTTTCGACATTAGTTTCTTTCGTTTACTTTATACCAGGGGTCTAACCTGGGTGGCTTGTTTTTCCTGGCAAGATCAGGGTTTAACCCGGGCTGGCACTGCCAATTCTATTCAACTTTTTAAGTGGCTATACAGGGCATTGGTGTACACCTCTGCATAGAATTCTGTGTTCTCTGGGTTGAAGGGAACTTTGAAATTGCTTAGTAGTACATAATTTGCCTTGGAAAAATTCTTTAGCATTTTTGAGCTTGATGGGGTATCTGGCCTTATATTTATTTCAAGACTGTTTTGTGATCTGATCTTACTAAAGATCATTACATGGAGGGGGTGGGTGTTGATGCAAAACTCCCAATGTTAGTGCGCAGTATGCCCAGGATATTTGAGCCCTTAGTGGATGTGCCAACCAGCTGTTCCAGAGCATTTGCATTAACAGTCCAAGAACCTCTTTGCCTGCACGTTAGCGGTTGTGTATGTTCCCCTGTCAATGGTAGGATCACTAAAATCACCCATGAATAATGCATTGGGCTGTATGGTGAGTGCTTCCAGTAAGTCCAGGTATGTGACATGTTTTTCCTGGTTCATGGTGGGGGGCATATAGATAGCGATGATGAGGTAGGGGATTCTGCCTATGGTTAGTTGGACATGGAGTAGCTTGACAGTGTCGTACTGTTTGACCAGTCTTGAGATGTAATTACTCACTATGAAGATGAATACACCTCTTCCTTTGGTTTGTTCTTGCTCAGTTGGTGATCTGAATGTATGGAAGGCGCTGTAGCCCTGCAAGACCTGGGTGCTTTGTGCAGCTTTCAGCCATGTCATTTTCAGCTGCCATTTTCAAATCTAGGTGCTTAGGATTTCCCTCTCTCTTCCCCCAATGGCTGACCTGGTGTGACTTAGTTTGAACTCTACAGTTCCCTACAAAACGGTGTCTACAGGACTGCAATCAGTTTCTCTCAACATTTAAACAGATTGAACTCTACAGTTCCCTACAAAACGGTGTCTACAGGACTGCAATCAGTTTCTCTCAACATTTAAACAGATTGAACTCTACAGTTCCCTACAAAATGGTGTCTACATGACTGCAGTCAGTTTCTCTCAACATTTAAATAGTAGGTTACACACACAAAAAGCATTTGTTAAGCTTTCACTTACAGTGCTTTGTAATTAAGCAGGTCACCATATTGGTCAGCCATAGGGCTCTGTTTCTACCTGAGTGGTTGCCTCCTTCCCCTGTACCTGAAGTAAATTGACTCTTACATTAAGAGCTGTAATACTTACCTTAGGAAACCTTGTAAACTGCAGTAGCCTCGCTATGCGCGGGCTCTCTTCGCTCCACTCCCTGCCCCCAATTTCCTCCCGACCCCCAGTACCTATAAATTTATAGTACTATAGCCACTCTCCCACTTTCTAGATCCTATCTGCTTTCATCTGGGATAATTCCACCCATCCCCATTCTACTACCTACATTTTAATAGCACCTATTAGCTTTCATCTGGCATTCTCCCATCTGCCTTCCAGTACCTTTACCTCACCACTCTATCTTCTGGTGTTGTATCACCAGATAAAACAGTTCCTTAACTCACTAGCTGAATCACAGATAATGGTATACTCCTCTTTACTACCCCTCTTGTTCACACCATACCTCCTTACCTTGTATGAAAACCAGTTTCTCATGGGATTTCAGGTCCCAAAAGGCCATACTATCACCCCAGCTGTAAATCCTTCCACCTTCAACCATACTTACAGTACCAGATCCCATCCAACATCTTGTTCAGTCTATCAACATCTCAACCCCAGGCACATTAGCTCTAGATACAAACACTACCACAAACTAATAAACAAATTCCTGAAGTTCATCACCAAGTATAGACTCAACCTTATACTTGGTGGTGATATTCACCCCAACCCTGGCCCACTCACTTCAGATACACATACCCCCTCTACTTGTAATCTAAGCTACAAACCTACAATTAATAGGCCAACTAACTCTCTCCTAGTCTGTCATCTCAATATTAGAAGCATTAATAACAAGGTACATGAATTGCATGCACTTCTGGATGTCCATTCCCCTGAGATTGTCTGTTTATCTGAAACCTGGTTAAAACCTAACAATAAAGGCAATGAAGTGTTACCACCTGGGTACAACATACACAGGCTGGATCGTGCTTCGAGGAAGGGGGTGGGGTAGCTGTACTCTATAAATCTGAGTTGAATGTCACCATAGATGTAATACAACCTCCTCAGATTAATAACTCTGAGATTCTTGCCACCAAATTGCAACTTAATAAAAATAAATTCATTAATATCATCTGTATGTACATTCCCCCAGGTAACAATTTATCTACATTTGAAGATATCCTGCACTGGTTATCATGTCACTACCCCCAAGAAACCCTACTACTTGGGGACTTTAACATAGACTGGGGCACCTGTTCCTCAGAATCCCCAACCACCCATATTAACCTGCATGCATTTACACAAATCATATCCACCCCTACCAGGATAGGTAAACCCAACCAAAAAGAAAGTATACTTGACTGGGTACTCATAAACAGTCACCCCCAACTGTACATCTCTGGTACCCTCCTTAATGGCCTAAGCGATTACCTTGTCACATATGTAATTAAGCACAAAACCATTAATTCCCAACAACCCTTACTCAGAAAGGTAAGAAACAATAAAAACTTTGACCCTGCCAAATTCCAACAAGAACTAAACTCGTGTAATTGGTCTATTCTAAAACACCTCCCCTTAGAGGAAGCAGTAGCATACTTTAACAACAAATTCCTTGAGATCCTTGATTTGCATGCACCTGTTCGTTCAAAGAGAACCAAGGCAAAAACTGCACCTTGGCTTTCTATAGAGTCTAAACTCAAAATTACCCTTAGAAACAAATCATGGACTTTATGGCATTCTTCTAAAGACCCTCAAGATCACATTAAATACAGGTAATCCAGGAACAAAACCAAAAATCAATTTTACAAGACAAAAAACAGTACTACCATAATTTACAGACAGTAAATCAAAATAACCCTCAGAAGTTTTGGGCAGATTTAAATAATCTACTACATCCTGGACAAACTTCAACCCCAATCCCTGCTACTACTATTGATAAAACCCCTGAAGATGTTTCTGATAGTTTTAACCAATTCTTTACTGAGACAATTCAAGCCCTAGCTAGCTAACTACCTCCTAGCTCCCGTGGTCCTGAAAGTAACACCCCTAGAAACCTACTTGCGTTCAGCTTCCAACCAGTCGCCAATTCACTTATTCGTACCTTGATCAAAAAATTAAAACCCAATACACTTTCTGCTGATCAACTCCCTGCCGAGTACCTAAAAAAAATCAGCTGATGCTATTGCTTACCCAGTCTCAATACTAATCAATCGAATCATAATAGAAGCTAAAATTCCCACCATCTGGAAAATATCCTACGTAATCCCACTTCACAAAGGAGGCAGCTTTACTGAATTCTCCAATTATAGGCCAATAGCTATACTCTCTCCACTTGCAAAGATTATGGAAAAATGTATTCAGACACAACTCATGCACCACCTAATCCAAAATCGCCTTATGGCAGATACTCAGCTTGGCTTCCGTCCTCATCACAGCACTACTTCAGCCCTCCTAGCCTTTACTAATACCATAAACCATAATCACAACAATAATTATATATCCTCAGCCCTCTTTTTGGATCTTAACAAGGCATTTGATATGGTTGATCACCAACTTTTAATCCACACCCTGCAAACATTCTGTCTAGATACTGGAGCTCTCCAATGGTTTCAATCCTACCTGAATGGTCGACAGCAGGCTGTCCTCTGGCAGAACAAACTCTCTAACCTTCTACCTAACACCCTTGGAGTACCACATGGCTCTATACTAGGGCCCTTGCTGTTCTCCATCTTCATTAACGACCTTTATACTGTCATCCCAAAAGTCAGCTGTATCCAATATGCTGATGACTCTACTCTGATTTGCTCAGCCACATCTCCAGTAGAGTTATGGTCAGCTACTCAGACCACCTTTAATACAACAGAAAATGGCTTTCTGAACATCGTCTGATCCTAAATCCCCAAAAAAAACTAAAATGCTGTTATTTTCACCAACACGTAGGTCTACCGCTTTCACCTTTACCATAAAATCAAATCATGGCACAATAATCTCCCCTGACCCATCTACAAAACTATTAGGTGTCATCATAGACAATAATCTAAAATTTGACCTACATGTTAACCAAACTATCAAAACCATCAATAAAAAACTAGGGTCACTTTACAGAATAAAAGCCTTCCTAACCCCTCCAGCTAAAATTGCCATAGCTCGCTCTCACCTTCTTTCAACCCTTCTGTATGCATCCCCTCTACTCTTGAATTTAAACAAGACTGTCCTTAAACTCTCAATTTGCTACAACCACATTGCCAGGTTTGCCACTGGGCTGCCTTTTAGGACACATCTTTGCATCAATCTAAATCAGCTTGGTTGGCTTGAACTACCCAGCCTAATCCAGTATAACCAACTGATTATGGCCTATAAAATCCTCTATAATCCGGACAATACTCCTGCACTTAAAAATATTATCACCCCCTATAACAATCCTAGACCGCTTCGATCCTCTAACAAACTACTAATTCAGAGTAGCAAATTTAAT
This sequence comes from Protopterus annectens, assembly GCF_019279795.1. Taxonomy (NCBI): domain Eukaryota; kingdom Metazoa; phylum Chordata; order Ceratodontiformes; family Protopteridae; genus Protopterus; species Protopterus annectens. The sequence goes on along the minus strand of NC_056750.1, from coordinate 678,026,256 downwards.
AACACAGCCGGTGATTCTCTCTTTGCAAACTCTATAAGTAGATCCTGAAACTCTCTTCCAGCTGATATTACCTTACTTTCCACCTTAGGTCAATTTAAAACTAGACTCAAACATTTGTCACTTAACTAGCTATGTCAATGCATCAAGCCTGGCTAACTCTCTCTAGAATGTGTAAAAATCTGTTAACCAGTTTACTGTGTAATTTAATTTAATCCTGACTTGTGCTCAGGATTAACTGTCACCTGTGGAACTTGTTTAACTTGCTTACTTATGTAATCTCTGTAAATAGTCTTTGTAATATATAATGCTGTATCTGCTTACCCTTGGAGCTTTTCTCCCCGGGCCTCTGCTGAAAATGGACATGCATCCAGTCGGACTATCCCGGTCAACAAATGTAAAATAAAAAAAAATGAATAAATGTCTCAGTGACTGCACAGATGTCAGCATATTCCAAACGATGGAGTACTAGGGAGTGCAGTTTCTTGTTTAGACTCCTAGCATTGAGCAGCAGCACCTTGAGCTTATTGAGAGAAGATTTTGTTACATTGGGAGGTTGGTTACTTTGACTCTGCCTAAAAAAGGCACTACTGGAGTGGCAAATGCCTTTGCCAGTATCTGAAAGGTTAGAGGGGGACAGATGAAGACTATCTCTGGCAAAACAGCATGGCCTGTTGATCATGTCCTCCTAGGCTGACAAATACTGAATGCCATTGGACTGACACCAAAAGTTAAGCCAGTTGTTAAAGTTTTTGCTGCTTTCCGTGTCAAAGGTGCAGGGTTTGACACTCTCCCATTCTTTATTTTTTTATATCTATCTACATCTGTCTGTATATATAAAACAGACTTGGGTATAATTTATTATATCCCTCTTGTTTATTGGTGGTATAAAAAATCATCTGTGTGAGAATTGTCATGCTTCAGTTTGAACATTTCTTAGTACACTTAGAACACACCATGTAGAGTATCCCTGCTGCCTAGTGTGGCCTTTCCACCACGCCCCTTGTGGTACAACACTTGGTTCTTTTCTTTATACCATGCCTTTAAGGCACTAAGAAAGATTTATACCTGGGGTATAGCGTTCCCCTCTCCCTCCGTCTTTCATGCTCAAAGGGTTTTTTTTTGTTTGTTTTTTTAATTATCTTTAAGGCATAATGTAAATAATTATCCCTAGTTTTTAGTGTTATCCCCCCAATGTTGCAGGATTTAGTTGATAGTTTAGGAGAGTAGGGAGGTAGAACAGCCCCCCTTCATACATATATAGATAAACACACACACATCGTGCCCCAGTCACAGTCATGGACCCCTTTACCCATTCACCCATCCACACACGGACAAAACCTACACTACCCCTTCCGCTAACTAACTCCCATACTGAAATCTCCAGGCAGACACATATGTATACATACACACACACACACACACACACACACACACACACACACACACACACACACACACACACACACACACCTCCCATTGTCCATTAAACTCCCTGGCATTTATCCCTAATAGAATCAGGTGAACACATACTTTTGGCTGTTTTCAATGAATACATCTGACCACAGCAACTTACAGAGCCAGACTGCTTAGTTGCATTAACTGTCTTAATGCAGGCATTTCTAGAAGACAGGACATGGTTAATTAGCACTGGCATCTCCCCTAGAAAGCCTCATTAGAATTTAGCATGGCTGTAAACACAGTCCACTGTGGTGCTGTGCATCTTTGTACTAAGACACCATTGTTGGGCCATCCCTAAACTGGAAATTGTTATCATGAGATGAATGCCCCTTTAGTAACCATTATGGATTTTCTAGTATAAACTAAGATTCTAACCAGAATGTGGTAAAAACGAACTCAGCCAGCAGACTCCAAACACTGACACCAAGACTTTATTATCGTAAGCGCTTTCGGTAGAGACGAATCTCCCCACCTTCATCTGCACTAGTTTGTCATAAACTAAGATTCTGACAAAACCTTATTTTTCACTTTTTTCATATCTACTTTAGCACTATGGAAAAACAACCCCCCAACTATCACCACTAAAAATCTGATACAAGAAGCCTCAAATACCTGCCACTATAAGAAACTGGAGACACTGCCAATAAAATAAACTGGAAAAAAAAACTAAGCTATAAATTTAGCACTGCATATGCTAAACTCTTGTTCCATGAATTTATTAAAGTTTAAAGTTGCAAATGGTAGAAGTCTCCATCCACATAAATAAGTTTACTTTCAAGCAATGAGTAGCTATTTTTATGTTGGTTTTGTATTTCATTATATAGTAAAAATGCACTTAATTTAGAGCACAAAGACTTCACACACTATTTTCAGATCTTGAAGTTGCTTTTAATTCAGTGGATAGGAAGAGCTTTGATTAACTATGAGGGTTAGTGCGCTTAGTGTATGGTTCTGGTGGTTAAGGCAATTTATACTTGCTTCAAATTGAGATCAAGTGAAGATGCCATCCCCGGATCTACTTTAGTACATCAAGCACCAACTGTTCTTGTATTAATAATGCACTGTCAGTCCCTTGCAAATGTATGTACCTTTGACCAACTAGCAGCAAGTCAAGAAAAATGTTTTTTTTTTTTTTTTTTTTTGCAGAGGAACCCTGTACAAGTCACCATGTGGATACTCTGCTCCCATGACCCTAATATCTAAACATACCGCTTCTAAGGCTACACACACTTGGAAGCATATTTAGAAACAAAATCTGTGTATTCAAGTCTCTTGGACTCCAGTACAAAAATGAGTGTTCAGCTGCCAGTGAAAGACAACCTCACTTCTCTCGGTCACTTATTACTTTCGGTTGAGGTTACCACAAAGATTCAGACACGGATGAATCTTGGCTCCTTGACTCTTCTTGATTTATAAAATGACATCTTTGACATTATGAGAACAAATGGGAGGGGATACCCCTAAGTTAATGAGAAAGTCCTACCCTAAACTAGGATATACCAACAATTTCTGATGTTAATCCCAGGCTGTGTCAGTCAGACACCAAATGGCTATACTGAAAAAGATTGTACAGGAAAATATTTAGTGATAAATATTTAGAAAACTAAAATTTTTACTTGCAACGTGAAGGCCATGAGTAAGACCATCTAATTGTAAGGACAGGAGGTAGAATCAGTGAATTTCTTTGTTATTTCTTGGGTTAATGTTCTCAATAATGGATCATAGAGGCTGCATATGGATTATATTATAGTCAGTGCATATAGTATAATGCCTGGGCATTGATAAGAAGGTGCTAAGTTGAGGGGCTTGGCATTAGCCTCCTTGCTCTGGGTGCTAAAACAAAATTGTACCTTGTAATAACCTATGGTGCAGAGATAGAAACCAACAGTGGGCTGAAGTAGTTATTAATTTCAGTATATAATGCAAAGGAGCTGCGATTGCCACTCAATGTCCCTGCTGTTTATAGAGGAATTAGCTATAGCCTGAGAGAGAGAATTGATGGCCTTTCATACTCTAGCTATGTTGATAAAAATACGCAGAATGATGTAGAAATGTCTAGGTGAGAAAAGTAGTTCATGGTGTATAGAAATTAAAATAAAGTATGTTTGTCAAAAGAGTCAATGAAAAACTTCCATTGTACTGATAAACATATGTGAAGCCTTTTTTAGCAGAGTATATCAAGTCCAAGTTATAGTATGTTTGCAGAAAATACTTAGCAAATTTGGGGCTACAAATGACAGACAACAGTTATTCAAGTGCTTCTCAACGTTTTGTGTACATTCTCGAGTAAGGGATAACAACACAGCTGTCTTTATGACATATGCACAAGGGAATGGTGTTCAATGTACATGTAGGATAAATATGAGATTAAATATGGGAACCCTACAGCTCTCAAAAGTAAGGATTTGTTCTAGAAATGAATTGTGTATATGTTTTTCACTAAAGGCCAAGGATCTAGCTCATGCTACTGTTCTCCTTGAGAACAGGTACATTTCTGTGTTGTCACTTGAATGGGCAGAAACGACTCCATTTGTTTTTTACTGTTAAAGAGATGCTGACTGTACAGAAGTATCGGAAAAGCATTCTAGACTTATATGAGAAATCATTATACTGTTTGTTATATTTTGTGCATGATGCTTATTGAAAAATACAACTATATATTACAATCACATAAATACGACTGTAATAATATATAGCTGTATTTGTGTGATTGAAACCCCACGGAACAGTTGTTTTATAGAATAAACTAAACCTCTCATCTGACCTCTGCAATTATTTTTTCCCGAAGACGGTGTTTTATCACAGAACAGCCTACCACAAGAATTAAACATAATTAGCAGCTTTATGGAGTTTAAAATAAAACAATGAGAACACTTTGAAGGGTTGTTGCTAAGTTTGCATTATAAATGCTGTTATGTAAGGCATACCTATTTGGGTTCACTACTGAAAGATCGTCACATGCCTTCATTTCTGTTTTACCTGTTGTTGTTGATTTCCTTGCTCGTATACCTTTATTTATATGCCCATTCGATATAAATTGTTTATTGCCTTATAACTGCCTCAAGCTGCAGCTGAAAAGGGACAGTCCAACCTCCCAGATTAACAAATATAAATAAAAGAATGAAAGAAAAGATAAGCAAACAATTAACTAAACCTACAGAGTGCACTTTTAAAAACATTGAATAACATGCTACATGTCAGTACCTAGCCAGTTACCATATAAACATCTTTGGCCCAGTTCACCTACCTGATGACAAATAAATAAATGAATAATCCAGTGCAACACTATACCCGATAGTATTTAAAAAAAAGTTGCAAATGAACATACTTTAAGGCTGATATAAAGAGATAATGTCTTCCACTGCACAAGGGATTTCTAATTCTGATAAGATGCAATATTCTTAACTATTATGACAATATTTGTGATCAACACTTTTTTTTGGAGCTGATTCATTAACTTTTGCATTTGTTTCTTAGTATTAACATAGATATGAATATTTCTGCTTCTATCTTATCCATTCTCTTATGGCAGTATATATATTGTTTGAGTAATAGTACATATCTGGGCTGCCACTAAAATATGAGGCTATTGGGAGCCTGTCAGTTTGTCAATGGCAGTTTCCATGAATGCTGTTGTGAAAATGCTTCACTGAAAGCACTTTTGGCAGCCTTTTCTGCCCTGTTATGCAACCACAATGTAGGTATAGTTAAGTTCATGAGAGGATGGGGGGGTGAAGGGGCACTCCTCGCCCTCTGTAAAATAGATATTTTTAAGATTCGTCAAAAGTGATTTTGGCAAAAACACTTGTCGATTTTTTTTTGGGTATGCTGGAATTGCTGTTTCTTTGTATTCATGACTCCAGACTATCATATTTGCAGTTTTAAGTAAATAAATAACTACAGTTAAATGTTTTCTTCAGATAATTGTAATGTTTTGATGGGAATCTCAGTACTGTGTCTAGATTCATGTAAACTACACAAACTGAGACAAAGGACATTGTTTCCATGTACCACATTAGGGGTTGGATATCTGCTTCAGATTTGCATTTCAGTGGATGGAATGCATACAAAAAAGTGAACCCTCTAAAGCATGTTTATTCTTTACGAGGAAAGTAGCAAACCCTCTGAAACATGTTTATTCTTTACGAGGAAAGTAGCAATCAGTGCTGACAACGGTAGAATTATTGCATTGCTACAGATGGGGCATGGGAGATTTATTAAGTATGTACATTATATGTATAACAGATTATGCATGTATCACAGCATGATGAAGTAAAAGCCAATAACAAAGGGGTCTGGCTAAGTCTGCAGTAACTGAAGCTGCAAATGACTTTGCCGTCCTACAGGAAGGTATATCTGAAATAAATAGCTGGTGCCAAACTCATGGAATGAAACACCACCAAACAATACATTATTGTATCCTTGGGGAAGTCATCTACCCCAGGGAACTACCACACTGACAATACTCCCTAAGAATTGACCCAGCCTTTTAGGATTTGGGAACATATGTGGACAATGATCAAATAACAAACCAGCTAGCACTGAAGGAAGGCTTGAGAACAGCACTCAAGTTAAATGCAGGCTTTATTAAGCAAATTCAGGAACATATGTGGACAGTGACCTAACTTTTGACCAACATGTGCCCATTGTTTTAAAAAAGTCTTTCTATATTGCACAGCATATAAACAGATGGATTGTGTCTAGATCTAGGGGCACCATTGTCCTGCACATCAGCAAGTCAAAAGGCATCAAAAATACTCATTCTAGGGATCTAAGCCTCTTTTGCAACAACATTAACAGAATGGAGGGACAAGTATATCTCGCAGAGGATACCACTGTTGTGCAAGAGACTCCCCATCCACATAAAACAAAGTTTATTCCTATTCATATTCAAGTGCAATTTGATGGATGGGATGGGAAACAAAAAATGTACTCCAGGACTGCCTTCTGTACCACTAATGAAAAGAGGCAGCTCCTAAATTCTTTATCCCATGCACAGATCCCCTCAAATTATCTATGGTATGATCCCAGTTATTCTCATTAGGGCCGGGATAATATGTAATTATTGACGATGGGATGGATAAGGCCAGCCCATAACTAAATGGGAAACTGGCTAGGATTAAAATGGCCTGCAAGGGCAGTTAGCCTAATAACTACCTATGAACTTATGAAGAAGTATGAAGCCCTGATGATCAAATGTCAAGAGTTTGAACCTGGATTCATATTGGTACCACTAACCAGAATCAAAATTTTGCAGATCTTATATTTCTGCTTTACAGTATAAAAACATAAGGATTGGAAGGGCCAACAGCACAAGTCAGAGAGTCATTTTATAACTGCCCTGAAACCGTCATCTAGACCATGTGTGTTTGTCATACGTACTTGGCGTGTGGAGAACTACAATGGCGTAGAATAGTTAATTCTCTGTGTTTGGAAAAGTAGTAATATAGTCCCATTCCAAAAAAAAAAAAAAAAAAACATGATTTACTAGTGTGTGTGCCTGTGTGTGCGCACTCATAAGAGTGTGTGTGTGTGTGTGTGTGTGTGTGTGTGTGTATATATATATATATATATAGATAGATATAGATATATATATATATATATATGTATATGTATATATGGGTTCACTTTATAATTTCGAAATACTGAAATCCCAAATTTCAGTATCCCAAAATTGTAAAGTCGGACCTTTAAAATCGCAAGTGTGCATAATGGCTTATGGTACTTTGCGTGCGGTTTTGTGAGTGGATCGTGTTTCGTGTTGTGTATGGATTTAGGTGTAATTTATGGTATGCAAGTGTATTGCAAATGTTTTGTGAGGGAGTTTGAGTGTGTCTGAATGTGTTTGTCAGTTGTTTGTGTGGGGTAGGGTAGGCAGGTGAATGTATGGGTGTGCAAGTATTGGATATGTTGGTGTTTGTATATGTGTGATGTTTGTCTGTCTGCGAGGGACTGTAGAATGTGTGGGCGTGAGATTTCCTTTCTGTGTCTGTTTGCGCAATCTCGGAGTTATTATATATAAGTAGGGGGTGTTGGCGGAGCAGCCCCCCAAATGGTTTGTTTGTGTTTTTGTGTTTGTGTGTGTTTTGTTTGTTGTGGTGTGGGCTGGATGTTGTGTGGTGTATGGTGTGTATGTGTTCGTAATTGTGCGTTTCGTGATTTTGTTGTTTCGGGATTTGGGACGTTCGACTTAATGGTTTCGAAATACTGAAATTTGGGATTTCAATATTTCAAATTTATAAAGTGAACCCATATATCTATATAATATATATATATATCTATGGGTTTCATACAACTTGTCCAACTATTGCTTTATCTAATCACAAGTCTTTGAAAAAAGTTACCTAATCACATTTTATATAAAGATAGTCTTCAATATATTTTAACAGTTTTGATTTTTTGATCTCTTCTATCAGTTTTCCTAAAGACTTAAAAGTAACACTGCAGTTTGCTTTATTACAGTGTGCTGAATTGTGCAAGCTGGTGGTATAGTTTGTGCAATAAACAAGTAATCCACAAAACGAAAAAAGCGAAATAAGCAAAAGTGATATACTGAATCAATTTAATAATGTTAGCACTTTCAGAAAAGACAATGCTCTTCCTTCCTCAGACAAGCAACACAAACACATGGGCATAGTAATGTAGTATTGCTACATCCCAATTATTCAATTAATATAAATATTGCGATGTTTACTCTTACAAAACCAAGTGTATTTAGTAAATCATATTAAATTAATAACATAATCAGCATTGAAAAACTCTCTATTAAATACTAATTACAAATTAAAAAATAAAAATGTAAATATGTTATAAAACAACACTAGCCACCTCAAAATGCTTTAAGTTTACCTATAAAAGCAAAGGAGAAATGACAACCTTATATACAAGTCATACTATAACAGACCTTGTTTCTTGAGATAGATGATAATTAATAAACAGGTCATGCTAGACAATAAAGCAGTTGTTTATACCGCTTGTTGCCAAGATTGTAATTCTTTTTACATTGGGAAGACGGAAAGAAAGATCAAACAACGCATTTATGAACATCTATATGCTATAGGTAGGAAAGATATGACCAATGCCTTAGCCAGGCACATTAATGAATTTCCAGATCATAATTTTAAGTTCACAATCTTGAAACAAATAGTACCGGATGTGAGTGAGGGGGCCATGGCAGATCAAACTCGAGATAGAGGAATTATTTTGGCAAATTAAGACTGCAGCATACTTGCCCCCAGGCCTAAATGAAATGGTTTCCGTTAAATGTTTTTTAAAATTGTTAGCTTTGAAAAGGTAACATCTGCATGTTGTTACATAATTTAAGCATATGGAGATCCAGTTTTTATTATTTATTGTCTAACATGACCTAGCTAGTGAATCTGGCACCCTGGTCAGTTCCCAGGCTGGATCATTTTAACTTCATCTGAGGAGCAAAAATAAATAAAAGTTTCTATCTCTAAAGTTAAATAGCAAAAAAAAAAAAACAACCTTTTCTTGTTCTCACTAAGCTAACTTCAGCATTAAGTGAATTTATTAAAATAGGTGTAAAACCACAACTTTAAATGAATGACTAGAATGCCAAATTCTGATCCTCTAATACCACCAGTCCACTGCCAGTAGCCTTCTTCTGCACTGCTGATCCAATCAGCTGATCAGATTGTGCCCCCTAACAGCTTGCACTCAGAGCAGCCGACCCCTTCACACTGCCCATGAATCTGCATGAACTATGATGACTGGCACTCACATTAATCCACATGACACAATGACACTGACTTATGCATTTAACGTGTTTTGCCCACATTTATCAGTATTCTTCCTGATTATGGCCAAAAGCTTACTCATCAGTTTTAATAGTCTGTGAGTTATATACCAAACATTAGCATTAATAGATAATATAACAGGTACTTGGCAAACAACAGATAAAAGAAATTATGCTTAACCTGGAATTGTGTTGCTCACACAGACAAGACTATGAGAGAGTCTGATTTCTACTGCTAACACACTCAACCGCCATGACTATGAAGTAGTCTGATTTCCATAATTAACACACAAACTATATTAAAAATCACCCTCATTTTCCCGGTGCACCCATTTAGCTTGTTTGACTACAGAAACAGGCTGAGAATTAATGCTGAATGCCCCAAGGAACACTGTGACATTTATTGACTGTCAATGTCTGAGAAGTACAGCTGTTGGCAGGCCGGTGGAACCTGTAAACTAATTTTTCTTCTTGTCTTGTCTTATGTTGTGTTCACAGCAAGAATCTTAAAACATTAATGTTAGCCACAGCATGGTTGCTGTTTGCATCAGACTTGTGATAAATCTGCATTTAAAATTATTTTTCAGCTCAGCTGGCTATCATTTCTTATGACTGTGTTAAGCATGATTTCAGAAACATGAGTCCCCAGCTTGCTGTATGAACAGTTATGTTGCTCTACTCTATAGTATCATAATCATATTAATCATTAATATGCTTTGTGGGTATTTCCCAAAACAATCAGGAGTCCCCCATAACATGCAGAGAGCGAGTGCAAAGCAGATATGCACACTCCAGCATGGGCTGTCTAACCACTTTAGCTAAAGAGAATGTCATGTTTATTTATATATCTTTTAATTTTGAAGTCTAACTGGACAAAGCCTATTTATTCCAAACTCACCGACTCAAAAACAATGGAAACCACAAAAAAAACCTACTGAAGGCACAAGTCCAAAAGTCCACCGTTCTTTCTCACAAATGTTTATTAAGCGCTTTTCGTCTTGTAAGGTTACAAAACTTCTTCAGATAAAACGATTTGTAATAAATGTCAACTTAAATACAACCCATGTGTTAAATTCATCCAATCACATCAATGGAACAATTAATGTCACCTCCCCATTTTTTATAAATTGCCTCTAAGAAAAATATACTATAACAATGAGCAACAACGTAAACTTAAAAATACATCCATTTATCTTAAAATACATACATCTACAATACAGAATAAAATAAGGCATTCAGAC
>NC_056750.1:677820798-678013298 GCF_019279795.1 Protopterus annectens | reverse complement strand
ATGTTTGATATAAACAAAACTATTTTCAGAAACCACTAAATTAGATGTGTCCAACCTGCGGCCCGTGGGCCGCATGCGGCCCTCAGAGCTCTGCCATGCGGCCCTCTACCTCTAACTCCAACATCGATGTATGCATGCCCTAAAACACTTTTTTTGTTGTGTTTTTCGTGCCCATGACCTGCAACTCTAACATCGGTGTGCGCATGCACCAAAGCATCCTTCTAGTTTTGATTTTTTTTGCGCCAAAGAAGGGTCTGTGTGTTTGCGCCATTATTTCGTGCCAAAGAATCAATGTGTGTGTTCTTGCTGAAGAGGAACTCGTCTATGGATTTGCTGCCATTGCCTTTTAAAGAGACAGCACTTAACCTGTGTTAATAGGTAAGTATGGTGTGAGTGAGTGCATGCATGAAAGCAGAATGTTTGTGTGCGTGAAAGTAGATGTGTGTGTGTGTGTGTGTGTGTGTGTGTGTGTGTGTGTGTGTGTGTGTGTGTGTGTGTGTGTGTATGTTTATGTGTGCATGACAGAGAGACAGAGAGAGACATATGCACAAAGAGGCTAACGTACAAACAAGTTAGCTCACAAATGCATTCTACATTAAAAGTACACTTTCATTAAATTGCAGCTTTTCTGACAGGGAGAGTGTTGTATTGAATATGAAATCATACCTCTCAACTGTATGGATTTTCGAAGAATGTCTGGATTTTTGCCTCATCTTCCAATTTGTGTCTTTTGCTTAGGAAATAAATGTAGTCATCCAAGGTAATGCAGTCCCAGGGAGTAAGAATGAGACAGCAGGCAGTAGGCTAGAGTTAATGGCTCAGTAGTGGACTGACTAATGTGGGACTGTAGCATATAAAGTTTATTGTTTTTTTTGACAAAAAAAATCACCCAGTACTGTCTTGTCATTGGTGGGTTCTAAGCAGTGGTAGATTGGACAACAGTAAGCATATCTTTGGTGGATCATCAATACTGGCAAATCAGGTGGGCACAATGTCATTTTTTAAATGTTGGGGGTTTTAGTGTGTACGTGTGTGTTTGTGTTGGGAGTGCTGCAATAGTAGATGGTTATTAAAGACAGAGACTTACAAACTGTGGAGAATATGTTTCTTTGTTTCAAAACCTGATACTTGGGTACTAGGAATGCCAAAATAGATTTTTTAAGACACAGCTTCTTGCCTTTTACAGTGGATGGATATTTACATTTAATGGACAATGTTAGCAGTATGAGTGTGGTCCTGTAGGGATCTGGAGGATGCTAAGTCTACCACTGCCAATGTCTTGTAAAGTGACCTGGAAATGGATATTGGGATGTTACTGAAAAAATACAGCAAGTGGGCTTTGAAATGTAGTTTAATTAAACAAAGTGCACTTGCAATTTACAGGCCATAATTTAATTTATTTCAGGTAATCCAGATCCTGGTAGATTGTATACCATTAGACTTAATTAGGGAGAGGTGTCATTCTGTGGAAGTAAGCAGACCTAGTTTCAGTGAAAGCTCTGTGGTTGTTTGCAGGTAGGAAGTTGCAGGATGTGGAGCCAATGTGTTTTATTATTTTTAATGGATTTGTCATTTCAAAGTATGGTTTTCTTTGTTGTAAAATAAGGCAGGATTAAATGAGCCATATAATGCTTAACTGACAATAATGGGATAGAAACATTATACGTGATGTATAATATTTGCAGCTACACTTGTTTCAATGGTGTCTGTGATGCATAACTATTTTTGGGCCTGTGTCCCAATTTTATATTTCGCTTTGCCCAGAATTCTTGCTCTAAGGTTGAGAGGTATGGTTCCATGCTGAATCAGAAGGTTATATGTACCTTGAAAGACTTTTCAGCATAATTATGAGAAACAGAGCATTTTTAATATCTCCACTTATTTCCAATATAAACTGCCATGTAACCTTGAAAATAGCTTTCTTATTACGCTACTTTAATTCTTTTGGAATTGACAGGTATGCTTCATTGGTTCGGACGTAAGCATAGTGTGCTGTGACTGATTTCTTGCAGCAGTCTGTGGTTTACTTATCACAATAACCTTTCTGTGTTTCTGGGTGTGTGATCAATTTAACAGTTATAACGATGTTTTCCAAAATTAAATAAATACATAATAAATTAAAAAAAGTCATCCTTTAATCCTTTCTTCACTTTGAGCTATTGACAAAGTGTGGGAATTTGTTTTTTTCAAAAGCGATGGTCAGCATTACAGCTTAGTAAATGGTCAGTCTGTGAATAACTTCTGCACAAATTAAAATGTCTGAATGTCAAATGGCTTTAGATTGGAGGGAAGTTATATGTTTACTCCAGTATGTAGTATGATCTTAAGAGAGTTTATAGATTTCTTATTGATTTAATTTTTGCTGAGCAGTTGTTTGTTGATTTATTGATGGTCCTTTTGGTGGTGGGAAATTGCATGGATGAATCCATCTCTATTATGATTTTTTTCAGATATTTTGACTTCCAGACAATTTCAATCAGTGAGACTGTGTCATGTGATTACTGAGGTTGCCTATTTTACAAGTAGGGGCTCCTTTTCTGTGTGTGTGTGTGTGTGTGTGTGTGTGTGTGTGTGTATAAGAGGGAGAGATTTAATATGTTTACTGAATATATTTTTGCAAATGGAATTCTTAGTTAAATAGGCCCCTCTTCTTAGACAAGTAGACTTGAGTAACCACTATTAGATCTTAGCCATCCAGCTAGGACAGTTTAGTATGTGGATTTTCCTTCCGGTTTGATGAAGGCTATGCTGCTTACTTAACGAGTACATTCATGGCTATCCATCCAGTTGTAGTGTTGTTGAACTACATTGTTTGATTATGAGAGGAGATTTTTACAGAAGTTGAAAGTTTGTGTGTCAAGAACCTGTCCATACAAAGTGGCTTGTTTATGTTGCAGTGAAGGCTGTGGTCTTTGTAGTGAGTGTTTTAAATATAACCAATATTTCTGAGGTGGAGAAAGTCTCTTAAGGCAGGATCTTTCTTAGCCTGGAAAGCAAGCCAGTGATGAAATTTATAGGGGCCAGTGAGAGACAGAGGAAAGCAAGAAGCTTTTTAGTCTGTTCGGATAACTAAGTGAACTCAGTCCTTTGACCTTTTTTTGTCAGAAATGGTTGTAGTCTTTCTTTTGGCATGGTGTTTTGCTGAGGCACGTGCCAAAAGGGGTGCTGCACTCAATAATTGCTCTTGTAAAGGAAGAATACAGGGATGTTATGACCTCCTTGTCCTGGATGAGATACCCTTACTAATTGAGGTGGGCCATGTAAAAAGCTTTCCTTACAACGGAGACAATGTGGTGGTCAAAAGTCAGGTTTCCATCAACCTGGGTGCCCAAGCACCTCACGACTGATTGTGTGCTTACAACATTGTTATTAATGTGATAATTTGTGGGGACATCACTCTCCTCAAAGGGGATGATTGTGCATTTTTTGGAATTTAGCTTGAGGCCATGTTTCTGGCACCAGTCATTTGTTTGGTTGAGACCCTCTTGTAGATTATTCAGAATTGTTTTATTAAGTCAGTAATGTGAATTCTTTACTTTATTGCAAATTGTTTGGCTTATTTTCGTGGATTATAGTATTGTAGGAGTGCTAATGTTGACATTGTATGTAGATGGACTGCTGGAGTGATTTTCCCAGTGAGAAATGCTAGTGCTGTAGTGAATATCTGTTTATTTGTAAAAAAAAAATCTATATATTAATTAAGATGTAACTGTTAGATTAGAGAATTAAAATCAGAATGAGAATTAGAATTTTAAGGCAAATATTAGGCATTTATTACATTTATTAATTGTTTGAATGTACCTACAGTACAGCCAGGAGGTCGACTTTGGTCTCCCGTGGCAGCGAAAGAGTTAACTATATGATATATTTTATATGCGGCCCCAAGACATTTTCTGTTCACTCAATGCGGCCCCGGCAAGCCAAAAGGTTGGACACCCCTGCACTAAATAATCCTCATTCCAACCCCCCCCCCCCCAAATTCTGGCAATTAGTAAATAAAATACTACATCCTGGAAGCCTGTCATCACCTAATCCATGCCCTAACAGCTCTTCCACTGATACTGCTACATTTCTTAATTCCTTCTTCATCAACTCTATTTGCAATCTAACCAGAAAATATGTCATTACCTACCCCACGCCCCCTCCATCAACCCATACAACATCTTTCTCTCTAAAACCCATCCCCATAGCTTATATCAAGTTACTTCTTAGCAAACTTAAAATGTGCTCTCCATTAGCTGCTAACCTACCTCCTCAATTCCTAAAACTTGCTGCCAATTCTGTAGCCTACCCCATCTCCATCTTAATCAATAGGTCAATCAAGGAAAACATAGTACCTGAAATCTGGAAAAAATCGTGCCATACCCTTACATAAAAGTGGAAACTCAACTGACTCCTCATATTTCAGGCCAACTGCCATTCTATCTCCCCTGTCAAAAATTCTCGAAAATTGCATCCACAAACAGCTCCTCGATCACCTCCTCCTAGAAAATCTACTTACTCCTACACAGCATGGTTTCCACTCAAATCACAGTACAGCTACTGCTCTAATATCCTTTACTAATTCTATTGCAAAATCTCTGGACAACAAAAGGTTAATTTCCTGCTTGTTTCCGGATCTCTCCAAAGCCTTCAACACTGTTTTCCACCGATTACTTCTATCCAAACTAGCTACCCTTAATCTCTCCAACTCTGCACTTTCATGGCTCTCCAGCTCTCTCTTTACAACAGATTCCAGGAAGTTAAATGGCAAGCTAACTTTTCTGCCTACTTATCAGTACAAACTGGGGTACCCCAAAGCTCCATCCTTGGACCCCCTACTATTCAATATCTTTGCTAATGACTTGTACACTTCCTGTCCACTGTCTTCTGTCATACAATATGCTGATGATTCCACAATCATCTCCTCCTCCTCCTCCGACAATATCGCCCACCTTCACATCCTCACCCGAGAGTCTCTGCACTCAGTCAAAAAATAGCTAAAAGACAGCCAATTGCTACTGAAGCTTAAGAAAACGAAACTTCTCCTATTCCTTCTTAAACCTCTCCAACATCACAAAGCTACCATTACTGTCTCTTTCCTTAACAACACTATCATCTCTGTTGAACCTCACATTAAACTGCTAGGAGTTATTATCAATGACCAACTAAAGTTCGATCTCCATATTCAGCAGTGCATTATAAAAAGACACATGAAAAGTTAGGTCTATACAGGCATAAAAAATTCTGCACAAATGCTTCTTAGGCTCTCTCCTGCACAAGCATTCCTTTCTCCCAACCCTATTCTACACCACCCCTATCCTCACTAACTTCCAGTCCAATCTTCTGTCTAAACTGGAACTCAGCTATAATAAAATTGCATGATTTACCACTAACCAACCCTACTACTCTCATCACTGCCTAGCCTTGAAAGACCTGCAGTGGCTGGAATTTCATCATCAAATCCTACCACCCCAGCTTCTCATGGGTCATTCTTATATGAACCCTTCTCCTGCCCCTCTCTCTCTACCCTCATCCAGCCCTATACTCCCAGTTGAGCTCTCTGTAGCTTCCAACAGCATCTTCTGCAAGTTTATGTGCCCAGTAAAAAACTTCTCTACAGCTACTCAGTGGCAAATGCTTGGAATAAACTACCAAGTGTTAAACAGATCTCTAACCCCGACTATTTCAAAACAACACTAAAGGATACTGTCCGTATTTCTTGGACATGCTTATGCCATGATCCAACAATCCACCTCCCTCCTCTAATGCTACTGCAGCAACCATTTATCCCTCCTTCTCTGCCTCTGCTTCGAAAAAGTCTACTTATAGTCAATAGTTCTTACAGCTTCCAGAGCTGTTGTCCTGGATATTGGATTTTGTCTTGTGATCATCTCCTGTATATATCCAACGTTTATAATATATTTGCTCTTTCTATTCTGCAAACTTGTCAATATCTTTTTGTATTCTTCTTACTATTGTATGCAACTCTGTACTGTTATGTTGAATTTATTGACCATTTCTACCAAATTGATTCATCTTACTCTTATACATACTGTAATTTTATAAGTTTACTTATAATTTTAAACTCTGCCATATGATTACTTTTGTTACTTGTATTATTTGGAGCTTTTCTCCTTGGGCCTCTGAAAAAGGGCTGCTGCCCAGTCGGACTAACCCGGTTATTAAATAATTAAAAATAAGGCACCATTGTAACATACTTATTCTTACAACAAATACTGATATAAGTTCATAATGTGTTATAGCAAGAATAGCAAACACGTCAGAAATAAACCTGGTCTACTAATCTAATTCAGCTATACAAACCAAATGCAATGGGATGGGTGTATAGATAAAAGGTACTGTGGGCATCTTGACAGTGTCCATTTATTATGGAAAACCAGATTGTTGCTTTGGAACATGTACCTTTCAAAATTATGTTGAAAAAGGGCAATTGTAGTACCACAGGTATTGTTTATTTGGCCTTGTGTACAACACGTGGTAATTTCTACACAGGGAAAACAGAACATTCCCTTAGGAAGCATATTTATGAATATCTATATGCTATTAATAAAGCCACTACAAATAATGCCCTTTATAAGCATAGTTTAGTTTGCAAAGGTATTAGTAGGTTCAAATCTGGGATTTTGGACATTGCAGTTGACAATTTAAGAGGGGGTTGGTGGGAACTAGACCTGGAGATCAGAGAACTACATTGGCAGCTAAAATTAAATGCCACGGTACCTCCAGGTATGAACAACAGCATTATTGTCCCTCTTCTCAAAAAACATGCTCTTACTTTATAAATATTATTCTTAACAGAACATACATTATCTTAGATATATGTTTTTTTAAGTCAGAATTGATTTTATGTTTTATATTCATCACAGGATGTATAATTTTCATGCTTGATTTACTTTATTTAGAATTGTTACATGTCTTTTATGCTTTGTACCTTTAAGTGCTTCCATACAAAATTATTCTAATTAGTAACAGATTGCTATATAAAGGATTCATTTACTAGTGGCATTTGTTCTGATGAAGTCTCTTATAGCTTGAGACAAACAAGCTTAACCTTTCATATGTTTTATGTTAATAGTTTTGGATTTTTTTGGATACTATTGGCATTTGTATTGGATGTAGCACAGTCGTGGGGGATCAGTTACTAGCTCAGGATGGCTTTTTATGTTTTTTGATAACGCCATTTGCTTTTTTAAGTCCATGTGGTTATACACAGTCACGCTCCTGTAGTGGCAGTGCATCCAGCACTACAGAGGGGAGTGTGCTGTCCACACTATGACATGGCAGGCAATGGGCTCATGGTCCTGGGTGATCCTGTGGGGGAAACTGTCCCACCAGACAGCAGTTACTGTCTGGTACTTGCACTGATTCTGACCTTGGGCATGGAAGTGCTAGTGCATCTCCTGGAAGAGCCAGTTCCCGTGTTTGGGGCCAGAGACGGTGAACTTTCAACTCTACCATGTACGGTCCAAAGCTGTTCAACCTACACACATGTAGGGCTAGCACTAAGCTTGACTGTGTACATGCATACACTCACATACCTCTGTCACATGCAAGTCATCTAAAGACATACACTGCACCTCTCTATGGTCCATCTTACCTACTTCCCTTCCTGACTCACACACATGCTGTCAACCATTTTGGGTCAGCCTAGGCCTCTTGCACCCCCATACAACACCCTGTGCAAGTGATACCTGTGCCATATCCCTGTCATCCTTGACATTGATGCAGGGAAAAGAAGATATGTGTCTGATGCACAGGGTGACTATATTACTTAACATGTACTTGCGTAATGCAAGTGTAATTAAATTAAATAAAATTAATTAAAATGCAAGTGTAAATGTGTAATTTCATCTGGCAACCAACTAAATTCCTGCTTTTATGTATATATTCTGTATATATTACTGTAATCACTGTGTGTAACACTGTTTCTACTTCTGTACCAATTAATGTTTACATTTTTTCTGCATCTATGTTCTTCTTGGAGCGTTTCTCCCTGGGCATCCACTGAAAATGGGCTCTTTTAGGCCCAGTGGAGTTCCCCCGAAAACAAATGCAATAAATTAAATAAATAAATTAAATGATGCAGTGTTGTTTTGCCATGCCACTTATAGTGGTTAATGACAGATACTGTATGCTGGCATTTGTCACGAGTATGCCGGATACTTTTGTGTACCTTATGTTGTATGATGTTGTAATGGCTGTTTAGTTTCACAATAACAGGTGTGTCATGGACCTGTTTGAGTCTGTTGGGATAACCAATGGATATGCAGTGACAATAAAGCAGCACAGGATGGCATAGATATGTCTTCAGCAAGGTACAGCACTATGAGTGCATGTTTCCATAGGTTCTTAAGCATGACCTCAGTTTCTGTCTTTTAATCTTTAATCTTCAATGGCCCTTAAGCATTTAAATACATATAAAACAGATAAAAAAAAATGGATCACAAAGAGGTGTTGCTCTTTGGTGCTTTTCTCTTTTATTTGACTTCTTCATAAAAGCACCAAAAACACTATAATCCTTTTAATAAATGCCACAAAAATTCACACAATACAAACACACCAATCCAAATACAAATAACGATGTCACCAATTTTTTCCATTTTGTGACTTGGGTTTTAAAAAAACACTTCATCACAATCAAATCATTTAAGCAGAGCACATCTTAGCATTCAATAAAATGGGCCATTTTTCTCCTTTTGTCAAATATAGTAGTGACAACTTGCAGTGAAAGAAGTAATAATTTGATCCTTAATTGAGGAAATGCAACCGATTATTTTCAGAGTATTACAACTGGTATCTACAAACAGTTATGTCCAGGCATGAAAACAGAAGAAAGTTATGATGCAGTTAAGCTAGGCATGATCCCACAGGGCTGCTTACCATTGCTTTATTGTACTTGTGCTATAAACTGCAGTAAATGTATTTAATGTCGGTGTTCTAAAGCAAAATGCACATATACAAAGCAAGGTGCATGTTAGGAAAGTACTGATTAATTTACAGAGTCTGCAAACCTCATACTTCAATAAACATAAAATGGCTGCATTAAAGATTGAATTTTACCATTAAGTCTAATAAGAGGATACCAAGATTATTTCTAGAATAATAATAGTGATGTCTGACTAAATAGCTTGGGTACCACTTTGTATATTATTAAAATGCCTGCTTAGGAAATTCACAATGCAATTAGCTTTTTTGCTGGTTTTAAAGTATATGTAATTTTAAGGTGCTATTAATAATGCTCCATTAAATATGCACTGTGATTTTCCTAATTAGCTTTAATTCTGAATTTAACACAAAAAGTGAACTTTTGGTAGAGAAGAGATCAGTTAATCCTCTGGTTCTCAGTGTAACCAGTTGTAGCTTGTTCTACCTAACCCAGCTAGGAAGGCTAGCTGCATTTGATTCATCATTTTCTATAGTATTAGTTCACTGAACAGTAGGGGTTAAGAAACCTCAGATCAGCATAATCATTATGCAGTCATTGATGGCATGTTTACAGACTGTCAATGACTGTGTTATTATCTGTAAACTTCCCATTCTGATTGATGTGACAGTTCAAATTGTTTCTTTATTTCCCTGTCTAAGCAACACATCATTTACATCTTTTGGTGAGCTTGCATGTGTCGTCCTGCTGCTGATGAATTATGCTTATGTATACCGCCAAGGCGACACAAAAATAACCCTTACCCATAATGCCGTCTCATAATTCTGTACCACATTTGCAGTTAAGACTTCTAGTCCAATATTACAGCAATATCCAATGATATGGGTGTGGCATATTGAAGATTTGCCAACGGTTGTTGTGGTTTAATCACAGGACAATACTTAAGCTGGGAAGATTAAAAATAAAGTTTGAAATCCAGACTGTTCACAGGTACGAGAGAGACCTGATTGAGAAAGTGCAAGGAAAATCAGGTATGTTTCTTTAGTTTTGCATAACATACCGGATTTCCTTGTATTGTCTCTGTTTTCTCTCTCTTGTACCTCTGTACTGTCTGGGTTTCATTCTTTATTATTATTTAGTTTTTTAAAGCTGAAGAAAAGTGAAAATGTTGTATCATATATTAAGGGAAAAAAAAGTCTGGGCGACCGGACTTTTTGCATTGGCATATGCTCAGATTTACAATGGGCACGCTGGTTGGGCTGACCAATCAGTGTGCTACTTTTTGAATGTTAATGGCCAGTCATGGGATAATAAACTATACTTACTGTTCTGCTAGTATAAGTCCCCAAATTCCTTTCCACTGACATAACAGGCACAGGCAGAAGTGAAAAGATCCAATAGCTTGGGATGTATATTAGAGCTTGTTCAGAAACTTTTGTCTTATCTGCAGGCCAAACCACCTTCTGTAATGTGTGTGTGTGTGTGTGTGTGCAATCAAAGAAGACTATGCATAACTCCTGTGGAAAAGCAGCTATAGAAAACAGACTTTGATGGGGGGGTGTTAAAAAAGTGTGAAATAAAACTGCATCATAGATGCTAAATGAACCAGTGTCAGTTGAAAACTGCGTTAAAGATATGCAGCTTGCTAGAAGCCTATGAAGTGGTTAGCATTCTAGATAACGTGCAGCTGATCGCTACTATGTACATACCTATCACTGTATATAAAACATCAACTGGAGAGTACTATTATGATTCTAAACTCATATATCACATAACTGTAAAGGTTATAGAAATAACTTCCACTTACTTTGTTACTTTGAAAATTCTTAGCAATCGAAGTGCTCTTAATACACTGATCCCGAAAGAAGTCCCTGGCTTCACAGCAGCCCAAATAACTTCAAAAATACTGCCAACTATGACCTGGAATTACAAAAGTATAAACGGTGCAAATTACAGAGGATAACTAAGCAGTCATTTACTTGTGTTTTGCTAGTATCAAAGGAAAACATTTCAACTTTGTTCCTACAAAACTGCTATTCCATTCCACTATAAGTGATATCCTTTTAGGTTTGCTATGCAATGAACATCAAACATGTTAGAAGCAAAAATGGAAAGAAAACTATAATGCATTAAGGAAAGACACTGCGGACTTTGCAAGCAGGTTTTTAAGATATGCAGTTCTCATTCTGTTTGCCTGCTTCCTGAATTTATTTATTGAAATACTTCAAGTAAGAGCTTACTATGTTTCCTAATTTATTTCGTGCATGTCAGTCTTGGGAATAAAATATTTTATAACCATGCAGGTTAGAAATATCACATCCACAACATATATTACATGGTTAAAAGCATTGCAATTTTAACTGTATGAAACTTTTTCATGAGTTATTCTAAACAAGTTTCCAAACTAGAACAATTATAGACAGCATCTATGGACTGGTGTATGGGTCTAGGGTGATATACCAATTGAGCTAAACATTATGGGGCCACTGAGAAGAATACCGAATAAAAAATGTAAAAGCATACTGAGAAGGTAAGAAAAAATTATTTGCACAGTGTTCGATTCTCATGCCTGCTGTGCAGTGGACTGTTTCCCCTGTATCCTCTTCTATAAATACTTTAGTAAAATATTTCTGAACTCCAGTAAAACAGTTTTTTTTTTCAATTTTGAGGCCAGTTCCTTGGTGCAAAAAGTGAAGCTCTGACTGTGACCTGAAATGTTGATTAGTGGCTCGAGAGAAGCTGATGAATGATAAGTCTATGCATGCTTGCCTCTTTGGGAGACAGGGCAGAGCTATGAGAGGGACATGCATCTAAGACACAAGAACTAGCAGAGATGATGGGACAATGATGAGAACAGGGTACCTCTTCGCAAGTTTGGATGGGCAAATTATGGGTGCATCTGCACACAAGTGGAGACAACTCCCATGCACCCAAAATGCCCACCCAGCTTATGAAGTAAGCCCAGCACATAAGCAGTGAGTGGGGATTAAAGCAAAGTCCAGGAGCCTGCTGTATGATTGCCTCAGCATAGGGTTACTGATATTCCAGTTACAAACACATCTTCCTGTCTAGACCCAGTAGATGAAAAGACATATCTGGGGTATTTCCCCATGAATAAGTAACACTAGGGAGAGAAGGAGCTATCATGGATGCTGGGAATCTGAAGTTGGTTGTAGTCCCCCCCCCACACACACACACAAAAAAGAAAAGTATTGTGCTTTTAGTACCATCTAATCTGATTTTGCTGGATATAATGTTTTGGTATATATTGCTAAATGTATAGAGTGCACACTGAACTATATTAATGGATCATTACAATTTTAATGAAATGTGCAGTTTAAACACCTCTATCTAACAACTAATGTTAAGTCTTACAAAGTATCTTTATTTAAGAGCTCATTTCACAAGAAAGAAAATGAAAAGGCATTTAGCATTTTTTTCTCATTCGTGACTTCATGTTAAATTAGTATCAAATGACTCACTGTAGATTTTGGAGAAACAGTCTGCCAGGTAGTCAAAGGATGATTTGCTGATGGATTCCTTATAGGTCTCTTGTATGAGGCATATGACTATAAACTTCTCTCTTCTAGGAGATGAATATTCAGGTTTCTATTATTGTTCCCATTCTATTTTAGTTTAAATTCATAAGGTCAGCCAGCGTTACCTATGATTGTTTTAGACATGTTCACTGATGTACCCAGTCTCTTTCACTGTACAGACGTACCACAGACTGATAAAGCAGACCTCCTCAAAGCACAATTTCTACTTTTAATACTCACACTGAGCACATGATTATGCTGCATATTCCAAAATGGTGCCTACAGCTTTATTCATTTTTTTTTTCTATTTTTAATGGTTTGTTTGTGTCTTTCGGCTTTTCCCAGTTAGGGGTCGCCACAGCGGAACTCCGGTCCGCAAATGATTGGCAGTAAAGTTTTACATGCTGGCTTGCTGGGCCTAACGCACAGCCTTCAACGAAGGAATGCCCATTCATTCATGTCACTACACAGAAGACGCTCTAACTGAGAATCGAATGGGCAACGTCTGTGAGGCGACAACACTACCACAGCACCACCACCGCAGTTCTATTTTTAATGGTAATGTGTAGTTTTATTCTATGTACAATGCCTTACTATATCCACAAAAACCTGTGAAGGGACAATAAGGTATGAAGAACTGGAAAGAACTCTAACAGTGCTGGTTATATACAAGTACTTTGCCCATCAACCAAGGTTCCGTGGTGCTGTTCGGAGACCTGTGTTGTTGTTCACAGGCGGAATGGCAATACTGATGAAAATTTTACTTTGAAGACACAAGGCAGCTAAATACAAATTGCTATTATTTCAAGTTATGTCTGTTGTTATGGTAAGCATACTGACAAACACAAATGTACTTTTTTATTTTTTAGTATACTGGTACTTTTCCTTTAGTTATAACAGTTAATATTCTGCATTTTGAGTCTAATAGCATGCAGTTCTTTCATTTAGTGAACTTTGCGACTTAAGGCACACTGCAATGTTACTTTTGTTTTGCACTTTTCAATACGTATTAAGGATAATTTGATTACTTGTGTGCTTAGAGGCTTTTCACTGCAGTTCAGATGATGTATATTCATAAGTCTTCTGAATTGTGACATAAATACCTCTTTTTGCTTTGTTGCATTCTTTATATTTTGCATTAAGTAGTGTAGAATAAGCATATTCTACAGACAACAGAGGCAGCATTCGCTTAGTCCAGTTTATTTACTTTATTTTTTTGGCATTTCCCCAACCACCATGTTCTACGTATGCAGATATGCTAATGCACATCAATTTGGCAAACATCAAAATGAAAGCTTTCTTCAGTTCTATAGGCTGTGAACATCTGTGGTTTTGAGTTTTCTAAGCTTGAATCTCTGCTCCAGCTGCAATGCACTTGTACCAGAATAAAGCAGCATCTCTTGTTCAGTTACTACTCCAGTTTTAGGTACTCAGGAAGGTGACCTGTTTCACAAATTTTCGCTGGAATGAAAGTGGGGTTATTTGGAAGTTTGTGTTTCCAATGTCCTCCTTTGTACATTTCTATGATTCTAAGTACTTAAAGGCTCACTTGTTGTAGTCTATATTTTATTTAATGTACACAGCATGTGATGATTTTTCACTCAGCAGTAGAGTCTGGATTATTGATGTAGCCAGGCAGAAAAAAAAAAGCCAAAATATTTTAACTCTGCATATGTTATCTTGCAGACTGCTTATTTTGAATAGAATGTTTACCTCTATCAATATATTCTCCACAGTTGTATATAAAGTAGTAAATGTGCAAAAAGAGTGTCCCACCCCCTCACACACCCTTATGAATCATTCGTGTCTTATCTAATTACAAGCAAATGCACAAGATCGTAAAGATATTTTGTTGTAAGTTATTGCATATTTCATTTACACTACAGGAATACTAGAACATGCACTGCATTCGTAAAAGAAGGAAGTCCAACACATGCATTTTTTTTAAATAAAAAAATGTAAAACTTCATTGGAGGGTACAATATAAATTGTTCATTCAATTGCTGACTCAATCAGGCATAAATGAAACCTTTATACTGTATAGGCCATCATATGCTAATCAATGCTCATGCTTGCACTATTATCTGCTTTTAATTTGGAATTATTTGTTGAAATGGAAGCATACATTTTGAAATGATATAGTAAACAATTATTTTCCCATAAATAATGCAATGTTGACTGTGACATCCCCACTCTGGCCCAATAATCAAGGAGCCTGAATCCCCACCACTGGCACTGGAGAGGAACATTCACTTAGAACAAAAATGGATACAGATAGTATTTGCAGATGCAGCTCAGAAGAATTTCCCTTAAGAGCACACAGGGAACACACTCACTCTGGTGTCTGAGTTTCTCTGTCTGTCTCCCTTCAGGTCCCCAATCAGACTCTCCACTGACATAGCTATAAAGCTGAGACCTCAGCTGAGTGTCAAAGTCAAGTTCTCCACCACTCCCCTCTGTGAAACCAGTGCTTAGTGCCCCTGCTCCAAGTAGCTGACATAAACACACTGAGATATGATTTTCACACAGACACACACACACACACACACACACACACACACACACACACACACCAGGGAACTGCTGGCACAGATTTACTAGCTGTGCCTCTTCTGCCCAGATTGTCACCAGATACCCCAAAGCCACCACTCTAAAGCTCTTGCAAGGGTACCCAATTATACTGAGTGAAATTAATATTAATACAAATGGTAATGTTGACCAAACAGCCAGGCTTTCAGGAGTGGCCAGAGTGTCACCAATAGATACAAGTACTCTCAAAAGTTAAAATCTTCTGTAAAGGACCAGTCACAATGAAAAGTTTAAATATATTTAATGATAAATAATAAAAGAACATGAACATACTAAATATCTAATTACAATAAACACCAGAGTTTCAATAATCAGAAATATTAAAAATAACACCGGCAGACAGGTTTACACAGTTAGAGAGAAACAATACTTGACTAATCTCACTATATTTTCCTGATTGATTTAAAGAATTATTATTCCCTGGTTACTTACTAGAGCAAGGCAAGATGAAGTAGGTGAGGGGTCCTTCCTTGTCCAGTTCCAATAACATAGTGCTCTGAGACTTCAGTCTCACCTTGTATTAAACATTATTTTTAGTGATTGATTACAGAACGACTTACATACATCTGGTCATCTGACTTCTGGTTCCCATGCTTCCCCTTCTTGGCTAGAATATGTCAGGATGTAGCATGTGTGCCAATAACACACACACACACACACACACACACACACACACACACACACACACACACACACACACACACACACACACACACACACAATTTACTACAACTCCTGGAAGTCATAAAACCATTTCAAACCTCCACCCTTCCAGAGTAGTAATTAGTTGAACCCAATGACAATGCAGGAAATTTCCTAGTACAGACTTTTTGTCTGTGGTTGCATTGAGAACTGTAAGATACAATCTTTATGGCCTAAGCCATGTAATTTAATTTCAAACTATTTTCAAAGTTTGAGATTAACCTTTCATCTTCCAGTATCCACTATTATAACATATAAATTTAAACAGGTACAATAAGGTATGTACAGTTCATTTACTACCTAGCAGGGTATGCTGTTGGTACATTTCTAACACAAGCAACTTTACAAATGCATTTTCAACACAAGCATCTGTACAAATCAATTTGATATACAAATGACATATAATTCTTTACAATATTCAAGCTAGCTGTGTTGACATATGTTACACATGCACTGCCCTTCTTCTCCTGGCATAGCTGTCAGTACCTTGTATTATCATGTTGGCCAACTATTATGTTCACAATACCTTGAGACCATCTTCAGTTTTAAAGTTATTCACATTTAACATAAACCTGGAAACATCTATTTTTATTTTCTCATTAAATTATAAATGGAAATGTTATATATAAATTATTGTTTATATATATATATATATATATATATATATATATATATATATATATATGAAACTAAACCATTCTGGTTTATAGACACCTTCAGTCTGAGAAATTTTTGTTGTCATGTACCCATCTTACTTTGTTTCAAAATTATTTAAAATATGTTTTATGCCTTTCTTTGGAAAATTACAAACACCAGAACATGCCTGTGAATGAAGTAAGATTAATTTTGTATATGCATATAATGTTGTAGTGATTCTTGCAAAATGTTTTCAAATTTTCAATGCATGTGCTCAAGAAGGTGGAGGCAGTTTAGTCTGTCAAAAGTTTTCATCCACTCACTAAATTGTGTTGTTTTTAAAATGAACATATGTTGTGCTGATTGTGGGGGATTACCAAAATTCATTAATTATGATGAGATGTGCTTTGGGTTTAAGTTTGTGTGTGTGTTTGTTTTAGTGTTGAAACTTATGGAGTTATTAAAACTTTCAGCACCAAGGTTGGCAGTGTGTGTGTGTGTGTGTGTGTGTGTGTAATGTTTGTGGGTTAAGGTAAGGGTTGGTAAAGAGTTAGCTTTGATGTTTTTCATGTGTGTAAGGTTTTGGTAGTGTGTTAGCTGTTTAGTGGCTCTGGTGCTGTCAGAAAGGGGGTCTTTAAGTAATGTGCAGGTTTGGGGTTAATTGGCATCTAAAATTTTCTAGGCTATTAGTCCCTCCCATTTAACCACAATGCTCTGTTAAGTACTTTTTATATAATTTTGCCTCTCAAGAAGCTTGCACATGGAGAAATAGCTTCAGGCTATTTAACTATTTTAAAATATTTTGCTCAACAGAAAAAAAAATCTATATTTGACTTATTTCTGTTATATTTTCAGTCACTTGTATTTCTGTGTCCAGCCAGCGAATCAGGCACTTATTTACCTTTCTAGGAAGTCTCCTTTGCTGCGAATCTCTTCCTAAGCATTATCTTTTATCACAGTACCTTAACACTTAGTCATCTTTCTTTCTTTCTCTTACTATCTTTTTCCCTACATATTCACATGTTTTATAGAAACTGTTGTTCACCTGTTTAGACCAGTTTTATTTTTTGGCTTCCCATTTATCAAATTTATGGTTTCTAAAGTTAATTGAAAGCTGTATTATTACTATTTCAAAGGCTGTTTGAAAACACATTTTTTTTCTTAGTGGTGTGTTTTATATCAAGTTTTCTGGTCATTGAATACCATGTAGATGTGGCCATAAAATTCAGCCAAATATGCTAATACTCAGTGTGTTCTCATTTTGGGGATATAGCACTTTAACATTAAGGTGTGTTACCAGTCAATCATTTCTCTCTCACGCTATTAAAGACTATATATATATATATATATATATATATATATATATATATATATATATAGAGAGAGAGAGAGAGATACACAGACACACACATCTATGTGTTTCTTTTAGTATTGATTATGACTTCATGATGAAAGCCATTTTGAAGTTTCAGAAAGAGCTATAGCTTGACTCTTTCCCTCTGATACCAGCACAGTCAGAGGTGCTGCTACTTTGCCTTATTTTTATGCATTTTGTTTTCTCTTACAATTCTTTTTGCTCCATCAAACCTTTCTCATAATAAACAGGGCCTAGAAGCCTTGTTAAACCAATTAAATTTTCTCAAAATCAGTCCAGATCAACAAAAAAATTTATCCTCCCAAATCTCCCAGCAAGAAATTATTATAACAATCAACAAACTCAAACTCAACAAATCACCAGGTCCAGATGGTATCGTGGCCGAATTCTACATATCTTTTTCACAAAAATCATCCCTATTTCTTCTCCATTTAGTCAATCACATTACTTCCAATGATGTAAGTGATATACATCTAAAAGCCTCCAAAATGATTCTCATACCTAAACCAAACTCCGACATCAAAAAAACCCTGAACTATAGACCTATATCTCTAATAAATCTTGATATGAAAATATTTGCATCAATACTAGCAAACACAATTAAACCAAGCATTCCAAACATTGTTTCCCTTGAACAATCAGGTTTCATAATACACAGACAAACCTTTGATCATATCCTTACCCTGGACACCATAATCAGTCTACCCATACACTTACTCCACTCTAAACCTTAGCTACTGATGCCTCAAAAGCATTTGATAGACTCGATGTAAACTTTTTGCTCAATATCTTACCTTTCTTTAACATACCCAATAACTGCAAACAAGCTATCAAAACACTATACTCCAAGGCTCATACTTGCCTACAAATTAATAAACATCCATTTTCTTGAATTGACTTTGAGAATGGTGCCAGACAAGGATGTCCTATGTCCCCCTATCTTTTTAATTTATACACTGAACCCCCTTTTTCACCTCATTTCTCAGAAAACTTTCCACCATATCCCCAATATCTTTAACACTAAAATTACCCTAGCGGCTTTCGCTAATGATCTAAATCTTCACTACTCACTACCTAATACAAAGCTCCAGAAACTACTATCCGCTATAGTCACCTTTTCAACTTTCTCAAATTACAAACTAAACCTAAAGAAAACAAATATCTTCCCTATTAACTCCCTCTGTCAGCTTCCCACATACTCCTTAGCAGCTGGTATTAAAACTGACCATTAATTAAAATATCTAGGAATATCATTCCACCAAGATCCTAAACAATCATATACAAATAACATTATTTATCTCTGGTCAAACATACAACATATGGGCAGATGGACAAAACTTCAACTTCCATTCCTAGCTAAAATAGCCACAATCAAAATGAATCTTCTACCCAGATTTCTATATATATTTAATGCCTCCAATACCATTATCAACCTAAAACTCTTCAAAACCATTCACTCCATAATTTCCAAATTTATTTGGGTCCCCCAAATCAGTCAGAATCAGTTATAATAAATTGACCTACCATAAAGACTATGGAGGGTTAGAGCTGCTGGACTTTAAAGTCTATTATGACATCATAAATTGTAATCGACCAATAACGATCGCTGACCATACCCCTTCACCACAACAATGGTCTTCAACCTGGGTCAAACTATTACACAACCATATCAAAACACTATCCATAAACCCCAGAGCCCTCCCTTTCCTTTACAATGAAAATTAAAAAAATCTTAATATACACCCAATCCTTAAACATACAATCACTATCATACAAAGGATGTTCAAATCATTAAACCTATATTATGCATTCACTTCCCTACAACCTATCCACCTTAACCCCAATCTCAAAATGAATAACATGATTAACCTAAACAATTATCCCCTCCTCAAGAAACTAACCATCTCTGATATATTTCACTTCAAGAGCAATACTATCACTGAAACGAGAACACAATTAAAGCTCTCTAAAAGCTATACAACCTTTTCAAGGCAAATTCGAGATCTTGGCCAATACATCATAGACAATCCTGATATCAAAGCAAATGATATCCAAACCTGCAAAACCATATGCAACCTCCTATCCTCAAACAAACAAATGCTATCTAACTCTTACAAATTTATTGCATCAGTCAAAATGCAAAAATAAGTTATTTATTCTAGTTACTGGAAGGAAATCAATCCTTCAATTACAAACAAATATCTCAAGCAATCCAGCTTACCTTCAAAATTATTCCCCTTAAAAAACTTAAATATACACAGATCATAATACTTCATAATGCCTATCTCACTCCACTCATTATAAATAAAATATACCCAACTACCTCTCCATTCTGTTGCTACTGTGATAATCATAAGGCTGATCTACTCCACATCTTCTGGAGCTACAAGTGCACCTATAAGCAATGGTGTTCACTTACAGTCCAACTAGAAAAAATGGGCTATGAAAAGTCCACCTTATCTTGGAAACTAGCTCTCCTACACATCATCCCCACAGGCCTGACTAATCTACAAACAAGAATATTAACAACACTAGTTTCTTTACTTAAATACTACATTACATTGGAAGGATAGAGCATCACTTACATGGGAGGGTTTCAAACAATTAGCTACCAAACACCTACTAGCTCACAAATATTTAACCTAAACTGAGAAATCCAACACTCAATTTACAGAATTTTGGAAATCCCTTTTTGAACATTTTCTAGCTTGAAGTTGGTATATGTAATCAATGATGGAATGTTGGCATATATGTAAATAGTTATTACTGTTTTGCATTTATGTTTTATTATTCAGCAATGTATTCTCTGGTCATATTACTACCTGTCTATTAATATTGTTATGTTTCAATGTATCTGTTTTCACAAAAAGGGAATAAAAAGGAAATAAAAAGATTTTATACAACAATTCTTTTTGCTGGCCCCATTTCTTCACCATTCTAATGAAGTGGGTCATGAATCTTCACATGTTGACACCGAGGCTGACAAAAATCTTGATGTCAGTTTTGTTCTTGTTTTTACAGCCACAACCTTTGGGATCAAAAACGTCCTTATTGACAATGGTGCCAATGTTGATGACTACAACACTGCTGATGTTGGCACTGTGTCAAGGCTCAGTGGAGGCCAGTCAGGCTCAGTCATGGCACCAACATCGCCAGGGTCATTGTCAATTTTGAGGGGGCATCAGTATTTTTACCCTCTGCCTTGAGATTCCCAACACTAACTTGGGCTAAGTAGGTTCACTGGCTATATTGTTAAGGGTTGAGTAGTAAGGGTTAGGCTCAGCAATCACCTTCTCAGTGGCAGCCTCAGTGGGGTTTTGCCTCAGTCAGTTGGGGATTGTGCTGTTGCTACTGATCTCAGTGTCTGTACCCATGTTAACCATGGCCTTGACTACAGACATTTTTCTGCCTGCTTGTTCAGACACTCATCCTTAATAGCAAGACAGAGGACCCAAGGAGTTATTGCAAGATTAGCCTTATTGCATCTAGGGCAGTTTAGACATTGTCCATCTTTATATTCCACTCCCTCTGAGGTCAAGTAAAAAGTAAAGGTACAAGAGGTATCTCCTTGAGTCACCATTTGTGTACCCACCCTGATGCAGATAATGGAAGCAGCAATGATTTCCCACCCATCACCCCCACCCCACCAAATGAATTCAAGTTTAAAGCAGTACTAGAAATGAGACAGAGGTTAGAATGTCTCACAGATCCCATGTCCTTTCCCAAAAAGATCCTGCAATAAAGCCTTTTGGACACCCCAATCATCCTCCTTGGTGGTTCTTTTCTGTAGTCAAGATGGTGCATCTTGTAGTTTGGGCCACATGGGAAGAATCTAACATTGCGGCACCTGGCCTGACAATGCAAGATGGCATTCACCAGCCACCTGAGGCTTGAACTTGCTGGAATGCCACTCCAAATTCAGACTTTTTGCCATGCCTGCCCTTAAAAAATTCTCTTACTCTGCAGAATCCTGACACCTACCAAAGTGATAAAGAGTCTAGAGTGATAGACAGACTTGTGAACTACCTATTTTACATGTTATGCTTCTAGTAGTAGCTCATTCCTGAGACAGCCTCCTCAATTGATAATTTGCCTGAACTGACTAATTTACAGTCACACAGGACAGCTGTATCCTTTGCCTTTAGCCTTACCATGCAACCTGTATACGAGCTTAGTGGACAGTGCAGACAGGGAATGAGGTGCCAGCATATTCAGACGTTCCTCACAGATTTTCTTAAAGATTGTAAAACATCCTTCCTTAACATGCTCTTTCCCTGCAAGCTTTTTAAATCTAAGGTTAAGGAGAGACCACAGGATATAGAGAAAAAGGACACGATTCCCACAGTTAGTATTTCAAACCCATTTTCAGGGTCACAAATAAGAAAGAATCCATTCCAGTCATGATACCACTGTGGCCAAAGGCGGCAAGAGAATCAAAGACTATGTATGACCAATGTCTCCTTAGAAATTTTAACAACATAGATTGGATGAGATGCTATAACAGCCAGCAAAGGTGGAGTGGGCAGCATATCACAAGGACCTTGCCAATCTGTCCCACTCTAGAGGCAGTTGGGGGTTATTTGTCCTTCCTCTTGGATGCATAACTGGCCACCATAAATGACAAACAGAGTTGGATACCATCTACAGTACCAGTCCACCCCATCCCCAGTCTCAGCCCCATTCTCTCACATTGTCAGATGCCTCAACATGTCAAATGACTTTGGCAAGAAAAAGTATTTTGAACCTCATCTGTAAAAGTGCTGGTCAAGTATTTCAACCATCCAGAAGGGATGTGGTTATTACTTCAGATACCTTATCTCAAAAAAAAGTATAGATTATGTCAAAGTTTGGATTTAAGCATCCTAAACAAGTTTATTCCTCCTCCAAAAAATGCAAGTTGTTATGGTGCAATCTATCCTTGCTTGTCTGCAAGAAGATTGGAATCAATCTTTGTTTTTCAAAGATGTCTGTACCCATCAAGATCATCAAGGAGTCCAAGAGGGATCTATGTTTCTGTATAGGAGTCAACTATTGCCAGTTCTGGACACTTCCATTTGAGAAGACCTCAGCCAGAAGGTGTTTACCAAATATATGTCCAAAGTTGCAGCAAATCAGGTGCTGCAAATGGTAAAGTTCTTACCATGCCTGGGTGACTAACTGTTAGCCACATCAGCTTTAGACAGACACGTTGTAGCTCTGAAGTCTCTACAGAGACTCTCTAGTCTATTTCTATCACAGGGAATAAAAGTGAACATTGCAAAATCCCAGTTTGAATCCTCATGGACACCAACCTTCATAAGATGCAACTTAGAACTAAGATCCAACAAGGCACATCATCTTTAGATTACAATCCAATCCAAGATAGCAATAAGTCATAGTAACAAAATCGACAGGAGTCTTTCTGTGTGAGTGCAGTGCCCCATTTCTTCACTCATACTCAGTCATAGCAGCTCTCTATCTCAGAGTATTTGGCCTTATGGAATATAAAGTTTACATGGTCCCCCATGTGAGGTTCCACGACTGTCCTCAAGTGTGCTCAAAGCATACCTCTCAATTTCTTAGCACAGGAATTCTAGACAAAGCCTGACATAATGGGGGGACAAAGGCCCAAAAATAGAGACAAATTTCAAATATTACTCTTATAAACTTAAAAAGTTGCTTGAATAGCAGAATATGTGATAGCATGGATTTTCTGAAAGATATGAGGTCTGAAACTCGAACGTTTGACCATTATTTAGTGAATTCAGTCCTCAGTGATTTGACAGAAAACCACACAATTTGTGAAGAAAAGATCAAAAATATGAGTAAAAAATCTGGAAATTCTGTGAAAATATGGACAGTGGAGAGGTATGACTCAAAGTGCAATGAACTCAGTTGAAGGCTTCTTAGCTTGCCAGGTAAAGATTTTGCAGTCACCTAAGATTCATTTACAACAATGTAACCACATCCTGAATGAAACTCTAGGCAGTACATTTCAAATTCACACCCCTGAAATGGCTGTTTCCATTGATAAATCTGTCCTAGTGTGTGTAGGGGGGGGGGGGATGGGCAGAAAACCCAAAATATTTGGACATGAGAGTGATCATCTTTGCTCTGCAAGTATTTCATAATACTATACTCCAAAGTGCAGTTATCATCAGAGACAACACAGTTGCAGTTCCTAGGTTCTTAGGTGTGTACTAGGCTAATGGCCCTGAAGCCTCTACAAGCCTAGCCCATAGAAGTGCCCTGGCATCATGCTGCCATTAGTTCCCAGTGCCTCTATCAAACAGAGCCACTGGAGTGATCCCCAGGGTGAACTTTCTATTTCCCATCCACTCATCAAGATTTCTCTTGAAAAGGGCCAGTGAGGTGCTCTGCTTGACATGTATGGGAAATCTGTTCCAGAGCATGGGCAGTCTCTGGGTTATGAATCTGTCCCTCCAGCATGTTCTGTTGATTGTGGTAATGAGGTTGAGGTCTCTGGAGCATGAGGTGTGGAGGGATTGGGATTTCTTTAGGTGCAACATTTCTAACAAGGCTGGGTCAGACATGGCTTTGTAAGTCAAGCAGAGATTGCCTCTTAATAGACTATATGAGACAGAGGAAAGCTGAGTTTTTTTGAGTCTGTCCATATAGGGCATGTGTTTAAGGCCTAGGATCCTTTTCGTGAGGTACTTTTGTGGCCTTTTCAGCTTTTGTAGGTGTTTAGTGAGGAACATGCCAAATGGGGCATTATACTCTATCGATGACTGGTCTAATGAGGGAAGAGTAGAGAGAGATGATGACCTCTTTCTTCCTGGATGGAAAACCCTTGGTAATGAGATGTGCCACATAGGACTTTATGATCACAGTGGCAATGTGGTGGTCGAAGGAGAGGTTGCAGTAAACCTGTGTCCCCAGATCTCTTATAATGCCTTCAGTGTTCAGTGGGCTACCATCTATGTGGTAATTAGTGGGAACTGAGTTTTCCTAAAGGGAATGATGAGACATTTTTTGGCATTAAGCTTAAGGCCATGGTTTCAACACCAGTCATTGGTCTCAGTGAGGCCTTTCTTTAGGAAGTCTACATCACTTGGGGAGTTAATAATGGCTCCCAGCTTGCAGTCGTTGGTGAACTTGGTCAGTCAGAGTCCCTCTGTGTTGACCGGGACTTCAGAGAAGTAGATTCCAAACAGGAGAGGACCCAGGACCGATCCCTGTGGGACTTCACTCCTGACTGGTCAGCAGTCTGACTTGGAGTCTGCTACTTTCACACTGTGGGTTCTATCTTTGAGCCAATTTGCAACCAACCTAGTGATATAGGGGTTGATGCCTAGTTTGGTGAGTCTATCAATAATTCCTGAGTGGCGAATGGTATCAAAGGCCTTGGCCAGATCGAGGTAGGCTGTATGAACTGCCTTGCCCTCATCCACAGCTCTGGTGACTGACTCAGAGAAGTCAACCAGGTTGAGCAGGCATGATCTACCCTTCACAAAACCAAACTGCATGGGATCCAGAGTTGGAAATTCCCTATATCCTTGTTAATTAGGTCCATGATGATGCGCTCCGTAGCCTTACATATCAGACTTGTCAGGCTATGAGGTGATAATTCCCAGGGTCTGTAGTCACTCTCCCTTTAAGGAGAGGGATGACTGTAGCAGTGCACCATTTTGAAGGGACAAAGCCTGAAGTGAGGCTATGACTGAACAGGACACACAGATGAGGTGCCAGTTCACTTTGTAGAAACAATTGCAAGATGAATCTCAGGAGCTTGTTGTTTTCTTGCTCAAAGTCTTTATTGGTCTGCTCTTCAGAGCAGATTAGCACAGTTCATGTGTGATACATTTCTTGGGGAGATGACTCCATTTGTATTTTTATTGGAGGGGGTGTGTTTCTGCTCCAGCCATCCCTGAGGCGTGCCACAGTTTAAACTTTTGTTTCTTACAGGACTGATTTTGACATGGTATTTTTTACTTCACAAGTTGCATTTCAGGTATGGTGCAGTTATTTTATTGGCACATTCTGGGTTTTGTCTGTACTTTGGTGCTACGAGCCAAAACTGCTTTTCACATAATTCTAGACCTGCTTGTTATTTGCTGCTGTTTATAGCCTACTCAAGCTGCTTCACAACTGATGATGTGTGAGGCAACTGGCCCTGCCTCAAGCTTTTTGTATTGAATTCTTTCCAAATGCTTTCACAAGGCTTTTATTTTTACCTCCAGGCTCTTCTTCCATCAACACTTTCCCACTTACGCATTTCCACTGGTACTCAAATTATTATTTGTCTTTACTTATTAACTGGCCCACATCTCCAGTTCTATGTTGGAGCAATGAGGGGAAAAATATGGATGTTTCTTTTAAGGTAGCATACAGTGGACTTCAGAATAGACTAACCCCTTGGACTAAATTCCTCCACATATAGTTTGAGCTTTAACATGAGGGAATTTAGACCATCCAGATACAATGTTAGGACTGAAAGTCTCCTTGACTACTCCACCGTTAACAACTATTAATATCGTACTGATGGATTTCCTGGGTCTATGCAGCAGGACTGCTTATTCAAAGTTAAGTTAACTTATAAGGTCACTAGCTAATAAATAACTTAAAGTACTTTATGAGCAAGTTAAAAATGCAGTTTAATCATACTCTGTGGTCTTCTGCTCAGTGAAGATCTATTTGTTTGTGAACCATATGGCCATGTCCCCCCATGGCTGTACCAAACACTGGCCAGCTCTCCAGTTTCACTCTATCCGTGGTGACAGGGAGAAGTGGTAAGATATTTTCTCCATTTCCACACAAAGGGCACAATGCCAGACTTAATATCAAGCACTGACAGAACTTTCATTTCTCCACCCACCCCAAAGAAGATCCAATGAAGCTTAGGTGAAAGCGTATCACGATTATTTCTAACATGCGAATACCTTTACCTACACAAAACCTCAGGAAAATGCCCACCCTGTTTTTTTCTTTATTGTCTTGATGGTTGGTTATATTTGAATCCACTCTGTGACATTTGAAATCTGAATTGAAAATGGTTTTATTTCATATCTGGATAAAACTTGAATGTTGTGTAAACCCTGTTTTACTGTTAAAACAGAGTCAAAAATAGATCTATTTCATATTTGCATAAAACTGGATTGTTGTTATAAGCTTTATTTTACTGTATTTATGGTGCCAAAATGATTATGTAATAATAAGGATGTGTGGCTTGCTTCCACTCCTAATATAATCCC
This sequence comes from Protopterus annectens, assembly GCF_019279795.1. Taxonomy (NCBI): domain Eukaryota; kingdom Metazoa; phylum Chordata; order Ceratodontiformes; family Protopteridae; genus Protopterus; species Protopterus annectens. The sequence continues at coordinate 677,986,376 of NC_056750.1, read as the reverse complement.
CCAAGATCTGGACTTGCCCCAGGGATGGCTGGAGCAGAAAAACACCCTTCAAATAAAAATACAAATGGAGTTACCTTCAAAAAATGTATTTAACAGGAACTGTGCTTATCTGTTCTGATGAAAAGACCTATAAAGACTTTGAACAAGAAAGCAACAGGCTCCAGAGATTTGTCTCGCAATTGTTTCTAACGATCTTTCAAGCTATAAAGCTTTCCCTGTACAGCTGTAGCCTATTAAGCTTCGGATGTTTAACAGGGGAATTTTTTAATAAACAAAAGTGGTGCTTCGTCTAGTCATTTGGATGAATCTCCAGAGCACAACTGTGGATGTACAACTATATCCAGTCTATCTGGTCCGAGTTGTACTTTTCTAGCTTTTATGCAATTTACTCTTCTGAAAAAATCCACCTTGCTGCCATATCCAGTTTCCGTCAAGACTCCACTACTTTGAGTTTGGCTTCCTTACAATCTTGTAATGCATTCCTGACAGGTACTTTCCAGATCCTACCTCTTATCAATAATCCTATCACTATATGAGATTTAGCATAAAAGGTTAATTTGGTATTTACTAGTCTATTGATCTTTGAAGATCTTATGAAGCCTAGCCTTGCATTACAAGGTAGTTTTTAACCCTTATATTTTGTGTACAAATAATCCAAAGGTGGGCAAAAGGAAATGTTGGAACATTTACTTGTTACCCACATCCATGAGGAAAGCATAATTGTGCAACATTTTAACATAACAGTAGACGTCCTTTTCTTCACTCTTGTGGTATTCTTCACCAAAGGGATCTCCTGCCAAGGATAGCCCAACGTATGGCCTGTATTCCAAAGCTTTTAGATTTTATAGGTGCTGTACATCAAAACTATGCTCCTTGTGTAGGGCACTAAGGTGATGGATGGATGCAAATACTCAGAACTGAATTGCCCAGGAGGAACTAAACACACTGAAGGGCAATGTGGAACATGCATGTCCAGAAGAAACAAAAATCAGTAGGGAAAGGAAATGAGAGCTCCTTGCCCAGAAGGGTAACAAAATACAGGGGCAAGAGCTATAACAGAAGGGAAGGAGGGAGGGACTAAACATTGAAGAGAAGGACATCATATGGTAAGATTTTACTCAACTGTACTATATCCTTCCATATCACTGTTGCAGTATTCTTCACTGAAGGGAGTGCAAGAGCTAAGACTATGACTGGGAGGTGGAAGGCACTGAAGAGCCTTCTACAAACTCTTGCAGAATATCCGTGGTAAAAACCTGCCCTGGACCTAGAAACAACATCAATTTGTAATGCTTAGTAAAAGTATAAACAGAGGACCAAATAGCAGCTTTGAGGATGGAAATGGTGACCAAACCATTGAAAAAGGCACTAGAAGAGGCAACCACCATAGTAGAATGTGCCTTTGCTAACAAAGGAAAACATTTGCCATGAAAGAAATAACAGAAATAAATAGATTTAGAGATCAGGGAAGAGATGGTTTGCTTAGAAGCAGTTAAAACCTAAGTCCTGGACAAGTTGCTCAGATTTGTGAATAACCTTTGTTTTATTGAAATGCATGGAGTTGTCCATGCAGTTCCATGCTGTGGAGAACCTTCTCACTGGCAGACTGAGGAGAAAGAAAGAAGGAAGGAAGGTGAAAAGACTGATTAAGGGACAACTTATTAACTATCTTGGGCATAAAAGGAGAATTAGTACAAAGACATTGTCTCCGTAAAAAATTAAAAATTGCCATAAGAGCCAGAAGGTCAGACACTCTTTATGGCAGTAGTAAAGGCCAACAGCAGAACAATCTTCCAAGTACAAAGTTGCAAGTAAGTTAGTCAATTTTTCAAGAATAAAACTAAGGTCCCAAGGAGGAAGTATGCACTTTCTTGAGTGCCTGATATGAAAGATGCCTTTAAGAAAATGCTTGAACTCAAACAGGGCAAAGAAGGGTTCAAGGGGCAGGCAACCAGAAATTGCAGACAGGTGAGCTTTAACAGAAGAATATGCCAAGCCAGCATGGAGCAGATCACACAAATAAGACAGAATAAGAGGAACTCTAACTGAGAAAGGATTCTGATGGCAAGAGGGGCACCAAGCAGCAAATCTTTTCCATTTAGACAAGGGGTGTCCAGCTTTTTGGCTCAGGAGCCACTTACCATATTTCACAAGGCTTGGGGGGGGTGCACATTACCATGTCCAACATGCATCTGTCTTGTTCAAAACCGTATATTGTAGGACATAACCAAGGGCCAGATAAAATGTTTCAGTGGGCTGGATTTTTGCCCTAGGGCCACCTGCTGGACACCCCTGATTAAGACATATGTGATATTCTGGTTGTGGATTTCCTGGCCTCCTGCAGAACCTGAAGCATGTCCTCAGAGAAGAGGTGCTTAAAAGGGATCAAAATACAATCATCCACAAAGTGGCTAGGTGAGGAGGAACGAGTGATGGCTGAGCCAAAGGGAAAACACCAACAACAAGATTTTATGAGAGTCCTGTTTGATCTTGTGCAGAACTCTTGGCAGCAGAGGAAGGGGAGAAAATACATATAGAAACATTCCCATCTGAGGAAAAGACAGAGTACGCACTTTTCAAGTCAGAGGACTTGGCACTTTCGAACAGAATAAAGCAAGTTTGTATGTTCAGGGGGAGGCAAAAAGATCTACTTGAGGAATGCCCCATTGATTGACTATGTCCAGAAACACAAATCTGTGAAGCATTCATTCATGCATCTAGACCTGCTTAGAGAGTCCGCCACTAGATAGTGCTTTGAAGGGATGTAAACTGCCTGTAGAATTACCTGAGAATGGGAAACTAGATCCCAGTCCCAAAGAGCTACTCTGTAAAGGAGATAAGACTTCCTACCCTTAACTTGTTGATAAAGAAGATTTTCAGAGGGCCATGGAAAAAAAGGGAATAAATGGCCTGTAGAGCAGGAAGAAGAGCTCTCATCTCTTTTATGTTGATATGGTCTGACTTCTGATGAAGAGGCCAGAGACCCTGAACTTTCAGAGAGGCACAAGAAGCACTCCACCTCAGGTCTGAGGCATCCGTGAACAGTTGTTTGGAAGGAACTTGAACATAAAAGTGCTGACCCAGATTGAAAGAAGTTTACTGACGCCAACACTGGACCATGAGTATGAGACCTGGAGGAAAGGAATAGGGGAACTCCAGTGGGTAGCAATGTTGAAAGCACACCGATTTGTGGCACCACTGAAGCTTCCTTATATAGAGCCTGGCAAGTGGAAGCATAGAAATAGTGGAAGGCATAAACCCCAGAATCCTGAGAAATTCCTTGGCTGTGACAGAGGAAGTAGAGACTAGAAGAAGGTTATCAGAGACAAGACCTTGGGAGCAGAAAGAGAGGCCAATATAGGAATGGTTTGAATCCTGCAACCAAGAAAAATATGACCCTGGGAGGGTGTAAGCACTGACTTCTTGAGAATGATGCTGAACCTTAGACTTTGTAAAAGACAAGTGGTAAAGTGAAGATCTTGCAGAAGACTGCTGGGAGTAGGAGCCTGAATAAGCAGGTCATCTAAATAAGGGAATATCTGTATTCCTTGAAGCCTGCAAAAGGTAATGACAAGAGAAAGGCATTTGGTGAATACCCTTGGGCCAGTGGAAAGGCCGAAGAGCAAAGCAGAAAACTGAAAATGAGAGGAAGAAACAAGAGAAATGTAAACATTTCCTAAGCATAGGTTAATAGGGCTACAGAGATAGGCATCATTGAGGTAGAGAGAGACCAAGATGGCCTAGGGCAGAAGTAGAGGAAAAAGTCTGAAGAGACAGCATCTTGAAAGAAGGGAACTTAAGAAAAATCTTGGAGAGAGAAAGGTCCAGAATTGGTCTCAAAGTCCCTTTCTTCAGAGGAACTAAAAACATTATGGAGTGAAAACCTCTTCCCACTTGAGAGGGTGGAACAATTTGAATGCTACCCTGATCCAAAAGAGATTGAAAATCTCTGGAAAAGACAGTTGGTCTGGAGGAGGTTGCAAAATGCCTGAAAAAGGGGAAAGAGATTTCCATATCATGAAATAGCCAAATGAATGACAGACAGCATCCATGAATCTGAGGTGATCTGTTGCCAATTGGGAAGAGAGAAAAGGGGGCTTATCCAAGGGGAAGAGGAGGTAAAATGTCAAACAGAAACAAGATTGTCCTGAAAGGAAGGCTTCTGAGACATCATACTGATTTGGCTTAGCAGGAGAAATACACCTGGCCCCCTTCTTACCTTTGGGAGATTGACAAGTCTGCCTATGAACAAAGGCAGATTTATAAAGGTAATTCCTCTGAAATTTGAGTATAGGAGAGACAAAAATATGCTAGAATTTCTGCATGGTCTTACCCTTATCCTGAAGGGACTTGTACAGGTCAGAAGCAGCTGTCGCCAAAAATGTCATTATCCAGAGGAGCATCCAAAGGTTTGGCTTTAATATCATCAGGCAAAGCCTGAAGGTGAAGCCAAGAATAATGCCTCATCATAGAACCAAAAGCAGCAGCCCTGGAGGCATTAGCACCATTGTAGCTGCATTTTATGGAGAGATGAGTTACCTGGGGAAGTGGACTCAAGCAGGGAATGAGCTGAATCTTTTCTTACTGAATCAGGCAAATCAGACACAACCTTAGCTCCCTGAGAAAGGATGCTGAAACATAACTGGTTATGTGGGTTTGGTAAGTAATAGCCCAAAATGACAAGGCGGCAGCAGTATATACTTGCTTACCCAACCTTTCTTACTATCCTTATCAGAAGGAAGGAGCTTAGAAAAAGGCAAATGTTTAGAAGGCTTATCAATGGAGATTAAAACCACAGAAGGGTCAGCAGAAGGACACAAACAAAAATTTGCAGTAATCAAGCACCTTGTAGAACCTATCAGGTTTTTTATGGGTTGGGAGCTGAGATTCAGGAGCTACAGAGGCAGCAGAGAAAGTGTCCAAAAGTGCTGTCAAACACAGGAAGAACTTCAGATGGCTTAGGAGACCAGTAACAGATGCTCAGTATCTCTTTTGGATGTCAGAGATCTGGGAGCAATCTAGGCTCAAAAAATCATCTTCCTCTCAACTATAGTCTAGAGGAGAAGGAATTTGAGAGGAGTATGCAAGGGATTCCTCCTCAGAATCTAGGTCCTCATCTTTCCCGCTTAACAGGCATGGAAGAGCAGAGGCAAGCAGGGACTGACAGCCCTTGGGGAGGATTCAAGGTCATTAAGGCATTAAATAAGTAATCGAGTAAAACTGCTGGCATTCCTTTTGGGGATCTATAGCAATAAAGGCAATATGCTTGGTCTTTTGCTTTTTCTTACACTGGACGCACACCCTAACCCCAATGGCTCAGTCTCTTAGCAGGATCCATTATCTGTAGTAGGAATCTCTTCCTGAACTAAGATTTGAGGAATCCTCCTCAGCCCCTAGGAAATAATCAGCCACAGTTCCATCTCAACAACCAGAACAGACATTTGGAAAGCCTCAGAGGACATGCAAAATCTTGGATCTGTGTCATCCTCCAACTGGGTTATGGCAGAGGAATCCTATGCAAGCACCAGACATTCTTCAGGCTTTTAAGTAGCTTCTAGAGAGATGCCAGACTTTTTGGCTTTCTTATTGGAAGATGGCTGTCCTTTATAACAGGAGGATTCTGACATAGCAGCCTGAGCCAACAGCTTAAGACATTGCTTCACAAGGTATAGGGAAAGGGAAGACAATCTACTACAGAGGGTCTTAGGAACAAACCCTTCACAGTTAGAGCACTGCATATGGTAGTGGGAAGCAGCTAGGCAAAAAAGACACTGGTTGTGGAGTCTACATGTGGAATCTGACTCCCACACTGACATTTTCCTTTCTTTGATGACATGAAGACAAGTAACAACAATAATGAGAAAAAATAGAGAAGAAACCCAGAAGGGGTACTTATGTTAAGACAAACTGATAACCATCACAGCAGACAGGTGTTCAGACTGACTTCTGATAATGGTGTTTGGACTGGCGGCAAAGACATTCTGAGTATTTGCATCTTTACATCACCTTTATGCCCTACACAGGGAGCATACATATGATGTACAGTGCCTATAACATCTAAAAGCTTTGGTATATTGGGTTATCCTTGGCAGGAGATCTCTTCAGTTAAGAATACTGCAACAGTGATATGGAAGGACATTATGAGTGCTAAATCAGATGTGAATTATCAGCTTCCCATCCATCTGTCCAAATTACATTTGAATACTGTAAGAGAAGTACTTTTTTTTGCTTTATGTGGAGTGTAAGATGGTTTCATAGAAGCATTCTCCATAATACATACCTATCCCTGCAACATGTTCTATTTATGTTGCAAGAGGGAATGAGATCCCTTGAACAAGTGCTCACTCCACCAATGGACTTGCGAATGTGTAATAGGTCTGACAGGGTAGGGTCTGTTGTGGCTCTATACTCAAGGCAGAGGTGGCCGCTTTGTAGCGAGACTCCGATACCAAACAGAGGGACAAGGCTTTGGACAGTTTGCATAGCTTTTGTGAATTAGGACTTGGATTTTTTTTAGCATGGAAACATTGTATTCTTTCCAGACGGGACAAGACTTTGTACAGACACACTGAATGGGGCATTATATTCAATGTTCAGCCTGATGGGAGCAGAGTACAGTGGAATGATTACATCCCGGGAGCAGGACACCATACCTTTAGATATAAGCTGTGTGATTAAAAAGGACTTCCTTATAATAGTGAATTAGTGAATACATGGTGATCAAAGGACAGTTTACTGTTGATTTATAGAACCTGTTTATATTTTAAGGTTCCACCAGTTTATTTTTAAATTTGAGAGATGTATTTACTTCCGAGGGGGACAGACGCATCTATGCAGCTACCTATTTACATGTGCACAGAAATTGCCTGTAAAGGAATATACATAAGCAGTGTCAAGATGGAAGGGGCTATTTTAGCCAGGTCATCGCTTTATTTTAGTATTCTAGCCTTGACAAAATCTCTGAATACTGAGTTATTGGCAGATGTTCAGTCTTACAGGTGAATGTGACTGACTTGTGGTCCACTTTTATCAGAAAGGCAGCTACAATTGATTATGAGCAAAGGTGCCTCATACTGGTAAGGACAAATTCTAAAATTTTATCACTCCTGGTTGGGGTGCAGATTAATTGGTCCAGAGAGTTTGTATTGATGAAGTCCAGAAATTTCTAGGCATATACGTTTGAGGATATAGAAGTCTGCCAGTTAATAGAGGTTAATTAAAGTCTCCTAAGAGAATGGTGTTTGGGTTAATGTCTTGGTTTTCATACTGATTAGACAGGAGGTATGCACTAAGGGAGACAGAGTGGATCCTATAGTCACCAGGATATGGAAAGGGGCTTTGTTAATAGTAAGTTGGATGCAGAGAAATTCCAAGTCATTATGTTGCCTGAAAAGTCTGGAAATTACATATATTTTTTAAGAAATGGATACACAGCCACCTTCGGTACCTTCATCCAATGCAGTGGGCATGAATTTATGGTAGGATTGAAGTCCTTCACTGATGGAGGGCATTCTTTGGCCTTGAACCAGGTCACTGTGATGACACATATTGTATTTCATTTTAGACTAATTCACCCTTCTTCGTTTTGAGCCAACAGTTACAGCTGATTTGAAGTGTCTGTGTTGGAAAGGCTGTTATGCTAGAAGCATTTCTTATTACATGGGACTTCCAGAAAGATAATGTGCCATTGCTATCTTATCCTTTTATGTCTAGGTAACCAGTAGAGTATGCTTTAATTAATGAATACCTTGTTTGTTACTTAACTAATTAAACAAAGGTGATTTTCTATACTCTACATGAATGGCCACACACAGCTCAGATTTTTATGTGGACCAAAAAAAAAGAAAAAAACAAATCATTCAGGAAATGTTTTAATGCTATGCCTCAGTTTCCTAACAAAAAATGATTCCAGAGTCACAAAAGTTACTTTGTCTCAGTGGCTAATTAAATGTGTAAAGTTCTGTTAAAAAATTACAATAAAATACTGCCATCCCAACAACTCACTCAGCTAGAAGGAAGATACCCCTATGGCTTTTTTCATAAATGCATCCATAGATGGCATTTGTGCATTTGCTTTGCAGGCTTCACTTAATACTCTCACAATGTTCTACAAGTTGAAAGTGATCTCTAGGTCCAGGTATTCCTTTGCATCCAGGATGAGAGGTATTTTTCCAGAAAGACAACACTCAGAAAGTTTAGGGCTCAGTATTTTTTTTTGGTAATAAGCATAGACATATTCATAACAGATATAAAAGATATTTACTCGACACAATTATAAATCTGAATGAGCAGGGTGAGTCGTCCATCCTTGTCAACATACTCAGTTTCCTTCCCTCCACCTCATGGCAGACATGGTCTGTTGTATCACAAGTGATATTTCAGACCATGCCATACCTTGAGTGAAATTGCTTCTTTGCAAGCATTGAAACTGAGCAGAATACTACGTATGGCAAGGAAGTTTCCTGTCAGAGCAATATGGGTAAAAGGGTGGGGCTAATGTCTGGGAAAATGTTAAATGCTGAGTTGACAGAAAGCATGCACTTTTAGTCCTATGGTTTGACAAAGATGGATCTCTTCATCCAGACCTCTCTTAACAATAAGTACATAAAGTCATTATTAAAAAACACAAATTTGGTACCCCGTTAAAGGAGAACACTGAGACATTTCTGAAGATGACAAAGTTCTTAATTTCACAGCTGATAGGCATCCAGAAGTCTGATGCCACATCCTGGGAATGAGTAGGAGCCCTTAATAGCCAAGCAAAGAGGTTTGGCTGGATATCAGAATTGGTAACTAGCTAAGGGGTGTGAGATCTGTTCAACTAAGGGCTAAGTATGTTGATATCAACATACTGCATGTTGCCTTCAATGCAATAGGTAGCCATTTAAAGCACAAATGTGATGAGACCATAATGATGAATACTTAATCTGGCCACAGAAATCAACACTACCTGAAAACATTCAGGGTATAAACCAGGAAATCCCAGATAAAGGACACCAGAAATCTAGATGTGAGAATCCAAAACATGAACCTCATTAATAGAGTCAGCAGGCAAGTTTCACAATTTATATTGGTAATGATTTTCAGTAGGAAACAAGAACAGTTAAGCACAGCTGAAATGAAGTCTAGAGAGGAAGTGTCAACAGATTTTTTAAAGATAATAAGATTGTACAGCTACTGACAAAGTCCGGGCTACTTCCACCACAGAAAATCACTGTGTAGACATACATTTAAGATAGTAAGCCCATGGTATCTTATGTATGGCCAATGGCTAGACACTGAACAGATTAAGTCTCAAGTATCTGCCTGCTCCTCATCCTTGTTAAGATGGCATCTAGTCAGTCTTCAGCTGAGTCACATTTGTCATTTTTCCAGAAGAAATGAGAGGACATTGTAAGACCAACTCATCTAGAGCCAATATTTACACCACTGAGTGGCTAACCCTGACATGGCACACAGTCTATGATCCAAGTTCTTCTACCTGAAAGACACTGTGCACCACAGTTAATGCCCAAAGCAGTTGGTATATATACAACTCGTCCCCTTATAGGCACCATCTACATTCTGTGTTGCTGCCCACAACTCCATTATTGGGCGAGTGAGGTGGAAACACTTGGCATGTTTTTGGAAGGTGGGATGAACCCCACAGAGATGCAGGGAGAGCATGCAAACTCCAAATCGGCAATTGGTCAGAGGTTAGGGTCAAACCTTTTAACTTGTTCATGGAAGGCAAAGACCTTAACCATCATACCAACAGGGAAGGAGAGGACATTGTACATCATCCGCAAAGAAAAATGCTTTACCCTTCTCCTTTAAAAAACCTTTCCAAGATGACCTATATGTAGCATAAAGAACATATGGCTCAAAAAACACCCCACTGAAACCCGACAATACTAGAAGAAATATTTATTTCAGAAAAAGCCCTCAAGCACGAGTCTTACGAGACAAGAGCCAAATCAGATAAGAACTGGAAAAAAAAGACCTAAGTGAGAATGGGGGAGCTCCATCAAGACTCTATATAACCAAGCCATCAAGAAGGTGTGAAACTGAATAACACTGATGGGTCAACAAACTTGAGATTTTTTGTAACTGAAGTGTTTTATCTTTTAACCTGGTGAGTGGAGAAGTCTTTGCTGGGTCACTTTCAGGGACAATTTTATCCACAAAAGTATGAGTAAATACAATATATACGGACAATTTTGAGCATTCAGTCATTTTGCTTTTGAAATGAAATCAGAATACCATGGGAAACCAAGGGCAAATAAACAAACTGTAGAATCCACAAAGATAGTGACTGGAAAGTACAACCAAACCCTTGGCTTGGAATAATGAAAAACCTTAAAGCCACTATGATAGTCTTGACTGACCTTAAACAGGAGTGAATTGTTAAGTCGGCTATAATGTCTGGACTTCATTTGATCCAGGTTGTCATGAGTTCTTAAAGATTTAAGCTGAATGCCAGTGACCTTCTGAATACATTTATCTATAAATGGAAAGATAGTGCTAAGATTAAAATGTCTGAGAGGATGCATAGATATATTATTAGTGACAGAGTAACTAAACCTTACTTTAGCGTCAATGGGTGTTTTTAGTTCTTGTAGAGGCCCCAGTAGTGTGAAAAATAACTGGGTCAGTGATATCCAGATGAGACAAAGTCTGGTTTGTCCAGCAGCTTTTGATCATTTTTTAGGCTACAAACCCAAAATGAAGCTCACAACCACAGAATAAGCATTATATTGAAATTTATACTACTAATCATTCATTCCACCTCGCAGCAAGTACTCACTAAATAGTTTGATACCCAAAGTGGTGAAACTCATCTGCAAATAAAATAAAATGAGTAGCAGGTAGCAGTCTCACACTCAGAGCCAAAAAAATTCTGTTATTTGGCAAGACAGTTAGGACTGCACAACACGTCCACCATGTACAATAGGGTTGATGGTTGGTTTTATTCTGACTATCCTGACTTAGGTAATTATCTCCTTAGAAAACGGTATTGTTTTTTGTGAGTGAGGTTCAGCTGGATACACAGTACAGTTTCTTCAAGTTCAATTTCAACATGATGACATCATCTACAATGTCATTATAGCCTCCATCCATTTCTTCTAAGGGTGCGGCGATCATAATCATACCAGAGCTCAAACATCCTTGTCCTGATTTTGAGCACAGTGAACCTGCACAGCTTTGATGGCCTTATTGCAGGCCAACATAATTTTCACACAGTTTCAGATGCTGCTCGTCAAATATTTAAATTACATTTATTGAATTACATAACTGCTTGTAACATACATATGTGTGCGTGCATATAAATTCCTATATTGTGCTATTTTTATGGAATACTAACTTAGCAACAAAAGTTTCAAATTGAAATGAATCAAATAGTGGTCTAACGAAGAATCTGTCCCCACCTGTAAGTGATGATCACTAGTAGCTGGAATATTAGGTCCAGTTAGTGCTCTTTACAGTAAATCGTAGTGGTAATTACCTGAGCAAATGCAACTCCATTCATAATCAAGAGGATTGTTTTAGTTTGATCCATCAATGCATCATCAGCAAAAATGATGTCATCACCCAAAGTTACCCCATTTAGATAGTAGCAGTGAAATGACAGGGAAACTAGTGAAGTCATGGAGGAAAATGTATATGCTTCTGGGTGCTTGCTAAATGAGGAAAAAACTGAGGTTTATTCCTGTTACTGATGTATCCATATGAGTCTGTATGTTAATACCCTATACCACCTCAAACAGATGCAACACAAATACCTACCACCCCAATTACCTTATTCTGGCTATGGTTCTGAATGGTTAACACAACTGAAGGAATTACTTCCACCAAATGAGTCCAAATTATTTTTGGATGAGGATTCTGTAATGAATTCAAGATAAGTAACATGCCATGTGATAACTATCTTATTGCAGACAGACCTTGCATTCATACACATTATCCTGTATGAGGCCAACAGTGCACAGGATTCATCAGTCTTCTTATTACAGCTAGGCCTCCTGGGTAGCACTGAGAGATATGCATCTCTGGAATAGATTAGAGTAGGCTGGATTCTCAGCCCTCCTAACAATGGCAAATACCCATGCCCTTTTAAGTTGTCATGAGCCCACATCTTAGACTGAAATTTTAAACTGCAAAGTGACTAGACTGCTAACCATTTGAAATGTCAAGACCCACTACAGTAAGTTTCAAAATATGGAGACTGAATGGCTGAAAAAATGAACTTGCATATATCAAGCCCAAGATGACCATTTCTGTCGTACATTCCTATGATTCTTCCTCAGATTGATACCACCTAGAATCTGTGTCACTGCACATGACTCCACTCATTTTTGGATGCATTGTAAGCAACTTGCCAAGTTCAGCCCGAAGGGCTGGGTTCAAACCAGGAGAGCACAGGCTAATGCTTGGAGGATTGATGACCCAGCCTCTCTGATCTATTCCAGAGACGCATATTAACAGTGTTAGTAGGCTTTAAGCTACTGACCAGCCAGTGTCCATGTGATCAAATTAGGGTACCTGGAATAGCTTTGATGAGTAGAAGCAAGAAATCAAAAGAAACAAACCTGCCAAAATGGTTAAAGATTGTTATAATGAATATAGCTTCACTAATGGGGTACGGCTTGGAAGTGCATGACATCATACAAAGAGGAGAGTGGACATTCTGTGCAGCCAGACAATGAAATAGAAGGACAGTGCAGGAAAGTATTTTGACTTGGGATGTGCAGACCACTACATAGGGAAATAATAGGTTAGAAATGCTGTCAGAAGCATAGTGCAGAGTTTTTGGAACACAGTGAAGGTCATCTTCAGAATCAATAACAGACTCATGCCAATCAGACTGAAATGTAAAGATGGAGCATTCTTTATTATTTCAGCCTATGTTCTGCAGCAGGCTGCATTGTTGCATAGCTATGAAAATAAAATTGCCAAAGATTCCAAAGACAACCGCAAGGCATTCTATAACTATGTCAAGAATCTAAATGGCAATGCTCAGATCTGCTCTGAGATACAACAGAATGGCATTAAATATACTGATCCCAAGGATATTGCCAATATCCTGGAAGATTGACTGAGCGCCAACTTCATCCCCCTCTCACCCCTAAATGGCCCATCTCAATACCGGAAGACTGCCAAATTCTGGTAATAGCCACACAGGTAAAGAATGCACTCTCCAAAACTAAGAATACAGCAACCATGGGACCAGATGACATCTCGGGCTGTGTAATACATGAACTACAAAATGAACTGTCACCTCACCCAAGTGTCATGTTTAATCATCCCCTCACCTCAGGCTTCATGCCCACTGAGTAGCGCACAGCTACAGTTATCCCACTCCACAAGGGGGGATATCCACCTTGGATAACGGGAACTACCACCCCATCAGTCGGACGAGCCTGATCTGCAAAGCCATGGAACGTATTATCATGGAACTTATAAACAAAGACATTGGCAAACTTAAAACACTGGACCTCACCCAGTTTGGGTTCATGAAGGGCCGGATCTTGTCTCCTGAACTTGATTGACTTCTTTGAATCAGTCTCCAGAGCCGTGGACAAGGGTAAGGCAGTCCACACAGCCTATCTGGACATTGCCAAAGCCTTTCACACCATCCCCCACTCTGGAATCATAGATAAACTTACTAAGCTGGGCATTACTCCCTACATCACGCTATGGATTGCCAACTAGCTTACTGACAGAACCCACACTGTAAAAGTAGCTGACTCCAAATCCAGCTCCAGACAAGTGGAATACCTCAAGGTTCAGTCCTGGGACCTCTCTTAGGTTCATAGGTAGGTACAAGGCTATCGGCCCAAGGGCCTACGTAAGCCTAGCCAGCAAGGTTCCATAGCTTACACCACCCAAGAAAGTTATTCTCCTGTGCCACTGTCCAGCAGAGACAGAGAAGTGATCCCCGGGGTGTATTTCCTATTTCACATCCACTCATCAAGATTTTTCTTGAAGAGTGCAAATGAAGAACTTTGCTTGACATAGATGGGTAGCTTTTTCCAGAGTATAGGAAGTCTCTGGGACAGGAATCTATCCCTCCAGCATGTCCTGTTTATTGTAGTGACAAGGTTTAGGTCCCTAGAGCATGTAGTACTCTGACGTACAGGCCAACACTAAGGGACTCTGGCTAACAAAGTTCGCAGATGACTGCAAACTGGGAGCCATTATTGAATCCCCAAATGATGCGGATACTCTACAAAAGGGCCTTACAGAAACAGATACTTGGTGCCAGAGCCATGGACTCAAGCTCAATGACAAGAAATGTATAGTTATCCCCTTTGGGAAAAAACATGTACCCGTGAATTACCACATAGGTGGCAGTACACTAAAACACCGAAAGTGTGATAAGAGACTTAGTAACATAGGTGGACAGTGGTCTCACCTTCAATAACCACATCACCACAACAGTCAGGAAATCCTTCTATGTGGCACACTTCATCACTAAGGGCTTTTCATCCAGAAAAAAGGAGGTCATTGTCCTACTGTACTCATCCCTCATTAGACCCATTATAGAATACAATTCCCTATTTGGTATGTACCTCTCAAGACATCTGCAACAACTGGAAAGGCTGCAGAAATACATCACTAAAAGAATCACTGGCCTAAAGCCGATGCCCTATGCTGACCGCCTTAAAAACTCCAGCTATACTCTGTCGCATATCGTCTACTCCAAGGTGATCTCTGCTTAACATACAAGACCATGTTAAACCCAGAGCTGTTGGACATGCTAGACTTAAAGAAATCCCAATCCCTCAGAGCCACATGCTACAGGGATCTAAACCTTGTCATCACAATAAACAAAACATTCTAGAGGGATAGGTTCCTGACCCAGATACTCCCCAGACTCTGGAATAGACTGCCTATACATGTCAAGCAGAGCGCCTCTTTGGCCCTCTTCAAAAGGAACCTTAATAATTGGATGGGAGAAAGGAAATTCACCCCGGGGATCATGTCATTCGTCCTGCTAGATAGGGTCCAGGGAAGTAAATAGTGTGGGAAGAAATAGCCAGTGAATTGTTATGGCTAGGCTTGTATAAGCCCTAGGGCCGATAGCCTAGTACCAACCTATGAACCTATTGGTGAGGGAGAGAGAGCATTTAGCCAGCAGATGCAGGACCCCACAGTAAAATGGGGAAAATGAACTCATCTTCATAATCAGTGATCTGAATACATATTGGGACAGACAAACCAGCTACGAGGATTACTTGGGCACATGTGGTTGGGCAACAGGAGTAATGAAGGAGAGACCTGAACTTTTATCTATTAAATGACTTTATGGTGGCCAATACAAGGATCCTAATGAGGCTCAGTCACAAGCTAGCTACATGGCTTGGAAGGATAAAGCCCCAATTATGATGCAAGTCACCCAAAGTTGACTCGTATCTCAGACACTTGTAGGAGCTGGCAAGGGCAATGGAACTGACTGTCAGCTCACTTCTCCTGGGGCAGGAGGAAGGTAGCTGCAGCTTCCCAGTTCTGTGACACGCTATGGAACATGAGCCTGTAAGGATGTGGTCCCTGCATGCATTCACATAAGCTGAGAGAGCAAACGGATGCATGCTAGCTGCATGCAACATCATAGAAACAGTACTCAATGAAACATTGCAAGGAAGCAGGGGTTGCTTCACCGGGGATAGATAGACTTCCCATAGAAGTAAGCTGGCTTGCTCCATCCCACCCAACTGCCACCAAAGCAGAGAATAAATGGCATAATAAACTAATCAGGCAGGAACAAGTGGGTCATAAGACTCTCACCTACCCTGGGGATGCCTGGATATAGCCCCTGATATAATTAATGTGCCGACTAGGTAAATATTTATGCAATCAGGTAAGTCCCTTGCAGGACAAACAGGAAGTTAAAAAAAATCACATAAAATAACAGAGTAGGTATTATGGAACTCGAGTAAACTTCTTTCAGTAAGAAAAGGGCAGTGGGTCTGAATCGCATATTGTAACAGCATTCCCACTGAAACAATTGGTCCATTATTAACCACTAGTGACTATGATCTTTTGAAAGATCTGGTCATATAAACTTCAAAGATCAACATAAACTAGGCTGAAAATTTGTAAGTTAGCTGGAGCAAACCACAAGAGTGCAAGGAAATACTTGCGGCTTTAGCACATTGGAGGAAGAAATAGGTGGAACAGGAGGAAGAGGAGAAGTTCATCTTCTCAGAACAACATGAGAAGATAACAGAACATATCTTTGGGTCAAGACAACTGTGAAAAGATGAATAAGGAAAGTTGGTGGTAGAAGGCAGAGGTCCAAGAGCTTATCAAAATAAATAAGGACTGCAGGAAGACGTGAGAGAGGAAAAAGTACTACGAGAACGGGGAATACTGGTTAGCTAACAACAAAGCTAAGAAATTAGAAGGAATGGAAAAGAACAAGATGTCAGGGAACCTCTGCCAGCCTCTGCAAGGTGACTCTGATAAAGGTCTTAGAGGCAAATAAAGTGCTAGCACAGCTGCACCAAATTTAGGTCACCGCCTTCTGTCGTTCTGTACAGAATTTCTCTATTGATGGGGTTCATACTACAACCCCATTAGACAAAACATTATCATCAGCGTATAAATACAGAATTCTAAACACCTGCCCAGGATTGAACCAAACAACATTTGTCAAAGCCTTCTTCAGCATTTGGGGTAGGGGGCTAATGACCAACATAATGGTTAAGGTCTTAAACCTCACAGATACAAGGTTTGATTTTGCCCTCTGGTTATTTGATGCACTTCTAATATTCTGCATGCTGATTGCCCACCATCTACCTATGAATAGTTTCCCTGAAATTTAAGTTACACCACAAAGGGATGCCATCTTTGCTTTATAACACTTTCTATGCTAATACGATACTCCAGCCTGCCCCTGATAAATAGTTTAAGTCTGGAGCTATTATAGATAGCCAGTATTCACTTTAAATACACCATTTATTTGCAATCTATAACAGTCCACCATGTCAAATGCTTTGTCTACATCTAACTTTAACAGATAGCCTTCCAGTCTGGCAAGTAGATGCCTTCCATACATTCTCTACTAGTATTCTCTCTTCTCAAATTAACCCAATCTAAATCTTCAGCTAATACACCCCTTAAGCTCGCTATTCAGTTGTTTCTAAACTGCCCTTCCTACGTAGTCTGAGCTCAACACTGTTAATTGTCTCAAGTAAGATAAATATGTGCTATCTACTTTATTCTTATAAATCAGGGGAAGTTTGGCATAATGGTTAAGATCTTTGTCTCATAGATAAAAGGTACAGGGTTTGATTCTGATCTCAGGTTGTTGGCTTTGGTTAAAATAGCCATTCAGGGCAACTAGCCTAGTATTCAATTAAATCTTCCACACCCAAAATATAGCCATTTATGCATAACACTGGCTAAAATATCAAGCCGTGTCTGTGCATATAAATCATGCTTAACATTCTAATCTAGACCATTCCTTTTAGATATACTAAAGATGGTATTTGTTGCTAAAGAAATCACATGGAATGCATTGAAATGAGATGTCTTCATTTGCCATTTGTACAAAGGTCTGGTCTGTTTGCTGTCCATGCGGAAGTGATGCAAGTATTGGGTAAGGGGAAAATGGTTTGCTACAGCAAGTGATTAACAGATTCCATTTATTTGCAAGAAAATGATGAATCTGGGATTATACAGAGGGTGCATTACTGATGATGGTATGCTGCGGTGGTACAGTGGTAGCATTGTTACCTCACAGCAAGAGGTTCTCCTGTTCGATTCTCGGCTTGGCTTGGGAGTGCCTTCTGCGTGGAGTCTGCATGTCCTCCCCGCGGTTGGGTAGCATTCGAAAGACATGCGTTCATAAATGGGCGTGCCTTCGTTGAAGGTTGGGCGTCGAGTTGGCACCTCGGTGTTTTATAAAAAATCTACTGCCAGTCATTAGCTGACCGGAGTTCTGCTGTGCCGACCCCTTACCGGGAAAAAGCCGAAAGGTAAACAACAACAACATGGTATAACAAAGACAGCATGAGATTAAAGGGCATGAAATGCATAGTTAAATGTAATATATGGTGTACCAATGACTGCAGGATATCCATGGCTATTGAATGCTACATTAATAATGCCATTAAGCAACAACCCATGCTTTCATCTTCCATTGCATATGGATTATTACATCAACTGCACTTATCTAGAAAACAGTGCATCTTCTAACAGAAAGTGAAGCTTTATATATCTTTTTTTACCTGCCATTTGCTTTACTATCAGTGCAGTCTGATAATGTGGCACATGCACTATTCCTCTGCACAATCATTGTGCTGAACTTGTGTTCTATTACTACAGCTTATGATGGTGCAGCAGCTTGTGGATTCGCATCAGTACGCAACACATATACAGGTATGCCATGTGTGGTGCCAAGACAAAAAAAAGGTCTGAATAGGTCACACACAATACTATAACCAGTCATGTCATGATGGCCTGATGCACAGAAGGGATAATTCAGAGGTTTAAGACTTCAGTCATGATGTAGATGCTACATACAATATAGACTCATAGCAAAACAAATGTATAAATCATTGGTTTACAACTGAAGTCATGCGTTAGCAGACTTACCCCAAAGTCAAAACAATTGAAGGATGAGTGGAAATAGTTTCTGGGTCCCAGACCATACATCTTCAAAAACATCTCACTTAGAAACAGTCCTAGGAAAACAAATTCTGCAAGATCTAAGAAAAAAAAAAAAGAATCATCAGCAGTCTATATTCAGTTTCCAACACTATCTTTGTCAGATTATATGGGACTGCAGAGAATCATGCTACTCGTTACTACATTCTTGCAAGGTATATTTCATCAAAGCATGCACGGTAATAACAAATAAAGGTCACAATGACAATCCCAATAACCACACATTTGAAGTGACCCTGGGAAAAGTATCTTTTTTTTAAGAAGTTTATAGTCACCAATAGTACCACTTACAGCAAAATATAATTGAAAGAGACATTCTGGAAACAAAGAGACTTGCTCATAGAAGCTGCTTCTGCAGTACCTACCACCTCAATGTTCATAGCTTCATAGGGTCGAATGCCATCCTTATGACCTCAAGAAGCCCGATTGTCATAACCCCTAGCTGGTATTTTCTACTTCCCATTTATATTGAACACGATTTTTGGTAGAAATTAATTTCTCTCTTCCGATTGTAAGGATACGCTTTTTCCATGATATTGCATGGTATTTTGCAACACGTGGTACAATTATTTCTGTTGTTGGTATTTATTTTAGGTATTCATTCCACAACCTGGTATTCCAGCAGTGTGCTCCAAGCATGTCAATTAGCAATGCATCAATGAGGACCGTAACAACCATGCAAAAGGCACTTCTAAGTAACCTGTAAGCAACAGAATATGACAATTTCTGAACCCACTCTGAATATTTCAAGTTTTCTAACCCTCTTATTTTTCTGTTAAGGGAATAATTACATCTTTTCAAGTTGATTCAAATGGCTTGTTCACAGCCTGTCTCTATTCAATAATAGATGTGATCTGTAGCACGTATAGTAATGATTTCCCTGGAATAACTAAATATGTCCTTTATTAATACAATCCACTGATTGTTTTTCACAGGCAGGATTTTCCTCCTTACTTGGCTCAGTCCCTACTGTCACATACCTACTTCTCTTCCTCATTCACCTCCTATTTATCTATATCCCTCTCTCTGCCTTCTTGTTTCTCTTCTCACCGTTTCTCTTTCCATCTCCATGCTTTACTACTCCGCCTAGTTTTTGTCTCATCCCATGCCAACCTATATTGCCCTTTGCTGACTTTTTCTTTTCTTTTTTTTTTCTCTCTTTCTTCGCCTTGGTTGTTCTGTAACCTCCCCTCCCCACTCCCCCACCCCCACCTAACTGACCTTTCCGTTCCGAAGACATCCATTCATTTGCCTTTTCTGGTCTGTACCTCCCCCTGCCCTTATACCCCTCCATTCCTTACCTCATATCCTTTCTGAACCAATAAAATAAACCCTCTCCCTTGAGGCGCCATCTTTGATTCCTTGCCTCCTCTTGGCTGCTGCGTGTCCCTGGAGCCCAGTGGTTACACCTATTGTAAGCGTGTGTTCTGTATCACTGTATTACCATTTTACTTGTATTTTGCCTTAATGAGTTGAAACTACTCTAGCACTGTTTAATGGTGTAACTGCTTTTTGCCTTTGAAAGTGCATGGACAGTAAGTAGGATACTGTTCATTTACACTGATATGATGTAATTGTTGCTACTTATATTTGTGCTCTCCAGTGCAACTTAAGTTACCTGAATTTCTGGTGTTTAGTAAATTGTTTAGATCGATGCCTTTACAGTAATCCAAACAGATATCGCTAGTTTGCATAGTTTTTTGCCTTAATGTAACTATTCGTTATGACATTGTTTCTTTTTTTTTCACCCATGTATTTTCTAACTCGTATCGCAAGTATCCTGGTATTACTCTCGCAGTAATGTGCCACTTGGTTATGCGTGGAACTGCTTTATGCTTAACACCCATAGCTACTCACTACCATATGTGTTACCATATTTTATAGTGAACCTCAAGTCAAACTTGGGCTTTTTAATTAGAGACTGCCTTGCACAAACACTATCTCTTCAGTCTCGGAAGTGAATTTCACAGCGTTTTAGACTGTCTGTTCACTCATGCTAACAAGTTAGCCAGTCTTGGGCCTTAGCGTATTTACAGTGAACCTCAAGTCAAACGTGGGCTTTTTATTTAGACACTGCCTTGCATAAACTCTATTTCTCCAGTCTTGGCAGTGAATTTCACAGCGTTTTAGACTGTCTGTTCACTCTCGCTAACTAGTTAGCCGGTCTTAGCGACGCTCAAATGTAAGCTATTCTCCCAGCCTACTTTTCATTCCTCATTAGCCTCTGCATTATTTAATTGATGATATGTGACTATTTGATAGGCTATATTCTTCATCGGGGTTTATTGGAAAGGTGGTGTATTAATTGGGAAGGGTTATACATTTTACTAGGGGTGCCCCTCTTCTCCCTAAGTGTTCTTGGGTTGCGAATGACATAATAGTGGGCTTGTGGTACGTGGCACATTACTGACTTGAGCTTGTAAACACCTTAACTGCTTTTCTCTAGCTTGTAACTGCCTTAGCTATTTTCTACTGTATGTTAAGAATCTACCTGAGCCGGCTTAAGAGCCTATCTGCTTATTATCACTGGATTAGTACTCTTGCATACTTATGTGCATCAGTCCTTATCTGTTGCAATGTTCTCTACTTAGCACTATTTGTATTTTTATTTTTTACCTGGCTTAACTGTGCTACATTGTTTATTTATGACTTTGTCTTCTTTCTCCCTTGTCTACCCAACCTGGCAAGCTGCCTGTCCTGCATTAGGGTTAGAAACTGTCCTATCTGATGACCAGGATTCCTTCTAAACAATAGTACCTGCTGCCTTTTCCTACAATAAGGAAGAGAGACCATCCTCTGAATCCATCCCCTCAAGAAAGTAAGAAAGTATGTTAGCTGCTTTATGGACAGTATACTTGTCTAAATACTAGGTCTATTTAAAATCCCTACCTTTCCAGGAAAGCCAGCAGCCATACTCTTTTCTACTTCTTACCTCCCCCTACCCCTCTCGTAGCCTTTACTTGGCTTCCATAATTGCGCCTCCTACTACTAGATTACTTCTTTCCTTTCAGAAGTTATTGTTGCACTACAGATTTTACTCACTAGATGGCGCCATATTCCCTATAAATCTATCCTACTCCCTTATGTTTGAAATACTCAGTAAACTAGTTTTATCTACTGATTTCATTAAAAGTAACTGTTGTATACTTTAGGTATCTCTGCCTAGACCTACTTTAAGCTTCCATTTTTCACCTTTATCCTCCTATTGGCCCAACCTACTCAGACTATCTCTACATCTATCACCTTTTTCACCTACCAGCACCTTAACTTACCTCTAGCAGTCAGCATTTCCACTGATTGTTTTTCACAGGCTGGTTTTTCCTCCTTACTTGGCTCTTCCTGCTCCGTTAGCCCTGCGGGCTCACTCTGCTCCCCTACCCCCAAATCCCACCCACCCCGGTACACCCAGCCTTATACCTCTCTAACCACTCCCACTTCCTTATCAGCCAATCACATTCCACCCCTCTTCAACATCTTCTATCTACCTCACCACTCCTCCACTATATTCGTACACTCACACCTCCTCACTTCCCACTCTCCACCTCTTCAGCACCATGCCTATTTCACCCATATCTCCTTACCTTATACCCCTACTTCTGTTTTCAATTCTTCCTTTCCTTTTCTTCCCTATATCTTAACTGCCTATGAACATCTTCACTGCTCTAACTTCCACCAGTCCTCAAAACAAACATCCCTTCCTGTTCTATCACCTACCCTGAAACACATAAACATAATATATACAACCAACTATTTCCTCCCAAGATATCATAAAGTCATCCATATTACCTACAAACACTACCAAGTCAAGAAACCACAAACCTTACCAAATCTTACTCTAATTTACACCTGCAAATTACACCTTCACCTCCTTAGAGATGGTGACATTCATCCCAACCTTGGCCATACCAACAACACTACTACCTACACAACCAGTCCTTCTTCCTCATCCCTACACAGCCTCCTAACTCCCTCTTATTAGCTCACTTAAATATACGTAGTATTAACAATAAAATAACTCAGCTTCATGCCCTACATGAGTTACACAACTTTGACATTTTATGTCTTACAGAGACATGGCAAAAACCACATACACAGGACTGTGACATCACCCCTCCAGAATATAGTATTTTAAGAGTGGATCCCCCTAACAAGAAGGGAGGGGGCATAGCCTTAATATATAAAACAGGGCTACAACGTACACTATTAGACACTTGTCTTCCATCAGATACCAACTCTGAAATTCTTTTCACCAAACTACAACTAAATACTTGTAAGTCTGTCTATATTCTATGCTCTTACCTTCCTCCAGGTAATAACATCAACCCCCTTGAAAATATCCTCAGCTGGTTGTCCACTAACTATCCTCAAGAAACAATTGTTCTAGGTGACTTTAATATTGACTGGAATACCTGTAATACTGATATCCCTTCTAACCACATAAACCTACATGGCTTCTCTGAAATGGTTTCCTCACCCACTCACATCCATAAACCCACCAACAAAGAATCCATCCTTGATTGGATCCTTATAAATACTCTCTCCCCTAACTACATGGTAGGCATCCTACCCAAAAACAAGATTGATCACTCTAACTTATTTAATTCAACAAAAGACCAATTCACCCAGACCTATAATCTTCAGAATCACTCGCTCCAATAAACATTTTAACCCTGAACATTTCCAAAAGGAACTAAGTCTATGCAACTGGTCACCCTTAAAACACCTTCAACTCGAGGAAGCAGTGGCCTATTTCAATTCTAAGTTCCTTGAAATCAACTTCCACACCCCTTCCCATACCCTTAGGAATAGGATCAAAACTGCACCTTGGCTTACAAAAGAAACTAAACATAAAATGTTGCTGAGAAACAAATTATGGTCAAGATGACGTGCTTCTAAGGACCCATCTGATCATATAAAATTTAAACAGCTTAGAAACTCTACTAAAGCATCTATACTATTAGACAAAAAAATTTCTTCTTTCAACTCCAGCAAAACAACCACCAAAGCCCAAAGAAATTCTGGTCAGGGATCAATACACTCCTTCAACCAGGCAGCTCTAAGACACCCATCACCCAAGACACTCCCAAACAAATTGCTGACTCCTTCAACAACTTCTTTACTGAAGCTATCCAGTCTCTTGCCAACTCACTACCTCCTGTATTCACTAATCCGCCCCCTCCTCCTTTACCTCTCCACCAACTTTCCAATTTCAACCTGTCCCTACATCCCTCATCTGTACCCTACTACAAAAATTCAAACCCTCTAGCCCCTCAGCGGACCTTCTACCTTCTCAGTATCTTCAAATTGCAGCCAAAGTTATTGCTTACCCTCTCTCAATCCTAATTAACAGAACCATAAAAGAAGGTACCATCCCATCCATCTAGAAAATCTCACATATTATCCCCCTTCATAAGGGTGGCAACTCAACAGAACTTTCCAACTTTCGTCCAATTGCCCTACTCTCTGCCATAGCTAAAATCATGGAAAAATGCATCCACAACCAACTACTTGACCACCTTCTCCTAAATGGCCTATTAGCTCGCTCTCAGCATGGCTTTCATCCCTTCCATAGCACTATTACTGCCCTCCTTTCATTTACTGATCACATCAACAAAAAACGTAACAATAACATCCTCTCATCTGCTGTCTTTATTGATCTTTCCAAAGCATTCGACATGGTTAATCATCACATACTTTTGAATTTTCTGAAATCACTCTCACTTGACACTCAAGCACTACAGTGGTTCAAGTCTTACTTAGATAATAGGAAACAGGCAGTGCTCTGGGATAACACTCTATCCACCCCTCTTCCTGTCTCCCTTGGTGTACCCCAAGGATCTATTTTAGGCCCTCTTCTATTCTCCATCTTTATCAACGATCTTGTGATTCCACTTTAATTTCCTCAGCTACAAGCCCATCTGAACTACAGACCCTCACCCAAAATGTCTTTGAGCTTGTAGAAGAGTTTTTTTTTACAGCAATGTCTGCTCCTCAACCCTAAAAAGACTAAACTACTGCTATTTATTCTGACACAAAAATCTACCCCACTTCACTTCTCTATAAAATCCAAAAATGGCACAGTCATATCTCCTGACACAACAACCAAACTTTTAGGGGTTACTACTGACCACAGCTTTAACTATGATACTCATATCAATACCACAATAAAATCGATAAACCAAAAACTTGGCTCCCTCTACAAAATCCAGCCCTTCCTCACTCCTACAGCCATAACTACCATTGCCCACACCCACCTTATCTCTACTCTCTTCTATGCCTCACCTATATACACTAATCTCTCTCAAACTAACCTCAACAAGTTGACAATCTCCTATAACAGTATAGCCAGATTTGCTACCGGTTCCCCATTTAGTACACACCACTGCCTAAATTTAAAACAACTTGGTTGGCTTGAACTGCACAATCAGTTTTTATGTCAGCAACTAATTATTTCCCAAAAAATCCTTTATTATCCAGATAAAACACCAGTTCTTACAAATCTCATCAGTCCATATAAAAATCTTTCTAACCTTCGCTCATCTAACAAACTATTAGTATCTACAAATAAATCCAGCAATAAAGCAGAAGATTCCCTTTTCTGTTATACGGTGGGAAAAAGCTGAAACCTACTTCCTGGTGACCTCACTTGTATTTCCTCTACTTCACTTTTCAAAACGAAATTTAAACTATCTTACTAGCCACTGGCTCTGTCCCTGTAGCAACCCTAACTAATATTTTCTCATCCTGTTTCATCATGTAACTTTTCCTAAGCTATTCCACCTTATATTATTGACACTTTAAAGGTCACTACCTGAAAGTTGGACTTAGTTTACCCAGCTAGACTTAACAGACATCCCCACCTGCTTCCTGCTCTACTTGAAGCACAGCTTCCACTTTACTACTCTCTCCTATTCCTAATGTTATTCTCTTCCATAACTTGTCTCTTTTCCAACTCCTTACTTAGACCCTATTCTAGGAATTTCCCTCTTCCGTCTTGATACTTTCCCTCTATGGAAAAAAAAAAACCTCAAACTTGAAAATAGGGGACGTGGTGTATTTTATCTGTATTTTATCTTAACTAAACTTTAATGTATCTATAACTGAAGTTTAATGCTTTGTAACTGTAATTTGTTTTTGAATCTTGTCTGTTCTTTGTGGAGCTTTTCTCCCCGGGCCTCTACTGAAAATGGACATATATCCAGCTAGACTAGCCCGGTCAACAAATGTTAAATAAATAAATAAAATAAAATACAAAAGCTATAGTGTATAATTTAATGAAGCTGAATATGTACGCTGTTTAAAGCTTAAATCAACTTAAATAATAGTTTAAAGACACAAAGGATGAACACTTCAATTAATTCCTACTTAAGTGCTCCCATCCAGGACATTTCTTTGTATCCTTTCCCAAATTTCTTAGCACACAGTACTTGTTCTCTGATGTTGTAGGATATGAAAAATAAATCTCATGAGATTGACTCACAGGGTTCATACCTGGCCAACATAATGAAAGGAATGTGAGCACACTCAGAGAGACCCTTTTCTGTTTGGTTGAACTTATACTGTCAAACTCCTGAGAGTAAAGAAGAGTACAGATTTGATCCATTTGTCCACAGAGTCACTTTATGTAATTAATCAGTTCTCAAGCTATCTCACCCACAGGCAGCAAGCAGTCAAATGGAGCAAGGCTTCCTCTCCATTCCTCAATACATCCACAGGCGTCCCCCAGGGCTCTATCCTAAGTCCCCTATTATTTAATATATTCATAAATGATTTTCACCATGCCATCCCAAACTCCATCCTCATTCAATACGCCGATGATTCTACTATAATCGGTTCTTCCCCCTCTATCACCACTCTTACCTATCTTACACAAGCAGCTTTCTCCTCTTCTGAACAGCGGATGCTTGAAAACCATTTGGCCCTGAAAGCTACAAAAAACAAACTTATGCTATTCTACCGCCTCTAAAAACTCTCTCCTAGATAAAAAATCCTTTACTATTACCAGCAAAAACAATACTTCCCTAGAAATAGTCTCCAACGCAAAATTATTAGGAATAATCATAGATGACTGACTGAAATCTGACAAGCATCTTCAAGCCAATATCAACAAAATCCATAAAAAGCTAGCTATGCTCTAGTCGCTTCATCTCTCCCTGTACTAGAGTCACACTAGCTAATACTTACCTGATCCCATCTCTACTTTATGGTGCAACTATCCTTACCAACCTGCAATCCTCTGTTAAAACAAAACTCTAATCTTGCTGCAATAAAATAACCAAATTTGCTACAGGTCACAGAGCCTCATCTCACCATTGCCTTTCCCTTCATCACCCAGGCTGGCTTGAGCTACCCAACTTCCTCGGTCACTCCCAACTTATCCAAGCTCATAAATCAATCCCACAACCCATCTCTCCGTCCCTCCTTAGCAAATACCTTTGAAGTGCATAAACCTGATTGACTCTTAAGATCAAATTCTCACAACTTAATGAAACTACACAGACCCTCACGTCCAGCTGGAAATCAACTGATGTCCTTCTCACTAGCATGCCTCTGGAACTCTCTTCCAGCCTCCATCCGCACTACAAACAGTCTCTCCTTGTTCAAAACCTCACTTCTCTCACACCTATCCTCACAATGGATATGCTCATGCTCCCACCCTATCTAATAACTACTACACTTTCCTCCTAATCTTCTAACCCTCCTGTAGACCCATTAATGCCTGTCTTACTTCTTCAACACTATAAACAGTAGAGCGAGTTAAACTGGCATTTTTTGTTACTCCATATAACAAATATTACCCACTATTAATCCAGATGTTTGTTCTAATGTGACAATCTTTGATGAAACTCATTGTAAATACCCATTTTCCTTCTAAATATTTTTTCTTATTTACTGTATTTATGCATAATTACATTTTCAATGTGTGACTAATGTGTTTTTAATGTTTACTTTAAATTTGTTCCTACTTTGTATTATGTAATCAACCTTCTGGAGAGTTTCTCCCCAGGACTCCATTGAAAACGGGCCATTTGTGGCCCAATGGACTATCCTGGTAAACAGACTGCAAACAAATAAATAAATAAATACATAAATAAATAAAATCAGCCCTAGAACATTCCTTTACAGAATATGCTGATGGTAACATCGCTTGTCTAGGCTGCTCCATTTGTCCTTTTCTGAATACCACCTAAATGCATGATTTCAATGTTTTGACCTACCATGTATGGGTTATTACATCAACTGTACTTGCCTGGAAAACAGTACATCTTCTAACAGAAAGTGAAGCTACCAACT
Organism: Protopterus annectens; assembly: GCF_019279795.1. Lineage (NCBI taxonomy): Eukaryota > Metazoa > Chordata > Ceratodontiformes > Protopteridae > Protopterus > Protopterus annectens. The sequence goes on along the minus strand of NC_056750.1, from coordinate 677,958,428 downwards.
GGACTTTTCCTTAATACGTCCATGCTCCAGATCCTATTTTTGCCAAACTGCAAGGAAAGTTAGAACTAAAGCCCTTGAATATTTAAAAGTTATAAGAAATAAATAACAGCCACTAACCCTGTGGCAGAGTATTTCTAAAATAATAAATAAAGTATTCATAATAAAGGGCACAGAACTGTTTTTTAATGCAATGCACTATAAGTGAAGTACAGATCTGATCAAAAATGTCTCATGTAACTTATGACAGTATAGCAACTTATAACCCCCAAGGCATGAACAATGAACTCTGAATAACACAGTTAATGTAAGTTATATTAGATATTTGTGCTACACATTTGTAATACTAATTAAGACAATTAATTATTATCTTACTTTATAAGGTGACCATTTTAACTTCTGGAGATATGTAGATTTTCCTGGCAATAGCTAAGACATCTGTTTATTTTGTTTCGAAAATCCCTAATTGCTTTTTTTTCTTTTTAATTAAGTGCAGAATCAGTAACTTTGTAACCAAAGAGGCTTGTTACAATATAAGTTAAAGTTATATTTGGTGTGGTGTGTTGTACAATTTTTCACCACTGTCTATAGAGAGTGTGCATCACAAAATGTTATATTGTTGTGCACCAAGGGCCCTAGATCTTTAATGGTGATGCCATTTTTTTAGTTTGACTAATTAACGTTGTAATCAAAGTGCATATTCTTTTTGCCAAACCTTATAGTAATACATTTAATAATATTAAAGTTGAGGTCATTGTTTCCACAGTCCCCCTACTCGACGATCTTAGAGAACTTTAACATTTTACTGTAGTAATTAATTTACATGGTATATGATTATCAGCATATTTCGTTATCCATAGCCCCTTTACCACTTCTATAACTGAGAAAAATAGTCTGAAATCCTAATATTACCATCTCTAGTACAAGGTCCATTGGGGCACCACTGTTAAACCCTTTCAGGCGGGTTGTAACTCCCACTGACTTGAATTGCTCTGTCTGTTACTTAACCAGTGTTTTGCCTCATGAATTATTTATTGGATTATTTAATGATTTGAATTAGTCAGTTATTCCATAATGAGGAATAGCTTTGAATGTGTGAAGGTCATGATAAGCAGTATGCACTACCAGTACAGCCTGCTGCCATAGGTCAATGACATGATCACATATTAATATTTGGTTCAACGTGATTGAAATGGGTTTAAGTTTGACTGATTTTTTATGTGAAACCATGAAGTATGTTATGTGATTCCCATGAAAACTTGACCTTTCAGTTACTAGTAGCAGTAGTTATATGTGGTTCATGAGGATACTCTGCCCTGGTCTCTAAAGCACTCTAACATGTCTTTGCTAAGTGCGTCATTTACAGAAAATTCTTCTATAAGCACATTTATTCTGCTCTGTGTCTGGGTGAGTACTTCATTTACTAACAGCATGGTATATTCAAAAATTCCCCAGTTTTCTGGTATTATTTAATTAATACAGATGCAATATTTGATAGGAAAATCAGTAATTTATATATTTTGTTTACTCTTGAATTCTTTTTATGACTAAGGTAATTTTTAGTTATCTCCTTTTTGTTACATATCTTATTCATTCTGTGATTCCACCAGAGTTTTTTTTTTTTTTAATTTACCTGCATACTTTTCATCTTACTATTATGTCTTCAGGAATGTAGAAGTTACTAAGAGAGTAGAATGTAAAGTGTGTTATGCCAAAGTTAGAACCCCCAATACTTGCGCAACAATTTCTGCCTTAAGTACAGTGTGTAGAGTATGACCTTTTGTGGCTAGAGCTGTCTTATCTAATGCAAAAGAAATTTTTCAGATGAATTTTACCATTTAATATAATATACAACTATGTTTTAATATTCTAACCTATGTTAGGTTATAGTAATGGAACAGACTGGTAATGTATCACTGAGCTAGAAAGCTTCACTATGTAGTGATACATTAAAGGCTATGCACTGTTAAATGGCCTTTCCTGTCTAGTCTAGAATTTGATTCCTTTCATTTCTAATTTTCAGCTATATGACTTGGAAGAGCCCATCTAAAGAAATAATGCTCCCTGGCTGCCACTGAAAAAACTAATATCCTAGCTACATATTCAGTTTTTGAGGAGAAATTTCCAGGTCAGTTTACTGTTGATTATAAGTACAACTAAGTGTAGTAATATAGCAATAACCCACAACTGGGTGTGGGTAATGCTGGATTTACCCACGGTTGGCGTGGTTTGGTCACAAGGGTGAAGCCCGAGTGGCCAAACAAAGCCAACCGTGGGTAAATCCAACATTACCACCCAGAAGTGGTTATTGCTATTAATGACATTATTTAAGAAAAAAAATAATTACTTTTCTTAAATAATGGCATTGTATAATGCCTCCTTGCTGCCCTTCCGCAGCTGCCTGGTATTCTGCGGCAGTTCTGATGTACTGCGCATGCGTATGCCTATGCAGTACATCAGAGCTGTGGGAAAAAAAAGCAATGGAGAAAGCAAGATCTCCATTGCTTTTTACTGTTTCGCTATGTTAAATGGGTTTAACATAGTGAGACAGCTTTAAAAAAAGCAACGGAGAATCTCTGCTGCTTATTTTAAAGCTGTCTTGCTATGTTAAACCCATTTAACATAGTGAGACAGTTTTGAAAAAAGCAACGGAGAAAGCAAGATCTCTGTTGCTTTTTACAAACTGATTTGCTATGTTAAATGGGTTTAACATAGCGAGACAGCTTTAAAATAAGCAACGAAGATATCCGTTGCTTATTTTAAAGCTGTCTCGCTATGTTAAACCCATTTAACATAGCGAGACAGGTTTAAAAAAAAAAGCAACAGAGAAAGCAAGATCTCCATTGCTTTTTACACACTGTCTCGCTATGTTAAAGGAGTTTAACATAGCGAGACAGCTTTAAAAAAAGCAACTGAGATCTCCATTGCTTTTTTTAAACCTGTCTCGCTATGTTAAACTCCTTTAACATAGCGAGACAGTGTTTGAAAAAAAGACTTATACTAATGGAAAAAGTCTGGCGACCGGACCTTTTTCCATTAGTATAAGTCAATTTACAACGTGCACGCTGACAAATCAGCGTGCACGTTTTGGAATATTAATGGGGGTCATGGTATAATATATTTTATTTCCCCATTTCCTGATTCTAAGTGCTATGATAAATGCTACTAGAAAAAAAAGAGGTGGCCTTCTGTTATGTCATTGTAAAAATAAATTCATAAGTGAATGCCTTTGTTTCCATGCCTTTCCAATTAAAGTTTTTTGCATGGTCTATCTTTTGCAAGTCTTCCTGAAATAGCTGAGCAAACACAAGACATAAGGCGACACTTAAACCTACACAAATTTGCAAAGTCCAGTGGAGATGGTCTTTCATTTAATACTTCATTATTGTGTCTGCAAGGTCACACAATAAACTAGCTATTTTAAGTAGTGATTACTGTGTAATAATAAAAGCATCTACTTTAAAATAGATACTAACTTAAATATAAAATAAACTCTCCACATTAATTACAGAGTGAAAATAAAAAGGTCTATGTTAGAAACATAAGCATTGAATTCAAATTAGTAGACAGTGACTGAAATATAATAATTAGATTATAATCAGGAAAAGAAACATAACTGCATGTTAATAAACAGTGCCATGATTATAAATTTTTGCAGTTATATTTAGTTTCATAGTCAGTGCTTCCCAAGAAGAAACATGCAAGTGGTTGCCTATTGTCAGTATTTCATCAGCTGCCTGGCAGAAAGATGTTATAAATGAGAAGTTATTTCCAATTTGCCCCTCCTGGTGGGAAGGAGGCAGCTCACTTCCTGAATGACACCTGGAACAAGCACTGAGTGTTACACCCATGGGTCATTAATCTATGGAACATGTGCTGTCAAAATACATGCACAAAAGCCAGGGGACTGAGCACCTGGAGCCATGCTGTCTATGGTGGAAGTACGCAGGAGAGCTTGGAGAGCCATCAGGAGGTGTCGACCATTTGACAGGACCAGCAAACTGACCCACTCCCTACCACACAACTCCTATCGTTGAGGAACACAAGGGCTGACAGGGCTTCTCGGTCAAGAATGAATGGGCCCCATAGGCTCTGGCTTAACCTGGGAATGTCCTGATCTGCCACCTCCCTCCCCAATAAATGAACAGACTGACTGAGACAAGTCCTACACAGAAAGAAAAAGGACTGAATTGGGCAGCTGCACTTTTTTTTTGGCCCAACATCACAAATGTCTATTTGGAATATAACATTAATTTTTGAAGACAGACTTTTACTTGACTGCACAGCATTTTAAGCTAAAAGTAGAGACTGCAGAAGAGTGGAGCATTGTGAGACAACAATAGATTCCAAGGAGATTTCTTTCATTTTTTCAGAATTACATTAAGGAAATGAACTGTATACATAAAAGGGTTCAGTGCAGAAAAACACATCAGTGCTGTTGCTGGAGTTTAAACTAGGTTTATAGTTATGAAATTTATTTTTATTTATTTATTTAACATTTGTTTGCCAGGATAGTCTGACTGGACAACAAGGGTCCGTTTTCAGTGGAGTCCTGGGGAGAAAACCTCCATAAGTGTACAGAGACGAGAAACATTTACAAAAGATACATTACAGAGTAGTAACAAACAGATTGTAGACTTTACAGCGGTAAAAATACAATAAGATGATATTCCCCCTTTTGGTTGAAAATACAAGTGTGCAAAATTTGCAGTGGAAGTAGATAAGAACCTGGTAGAGCATTGCAAGATATTTCACAACTGAATAAGAGTTTATAAATGTTTAAGTTTTCCATATATACATTCAAGCAAATATACATGAAAGAGTATATATATATATATATATATATATATATATATATATATATATATATATATATATATATATATATAAACATATGTACATACAGTCATATATAGGTTATTGCTCACACATGGATAGGTATAGCTAGATGGTGTTGCTTGTGTTGTCCAGGACAGATGGGGTGTAGAAATAATGAGTGGATGAGGCTTCAGAGGCACAATTACAGTTGCATAGATGGCTGGTGAAGAGCTATGTTTTAAGTAGTCTTTTGAATGAGGGTATGGAGTTTTTGTAGTCTGAGGAGAGAGGAAAGGTTGTTCCATATTTTTGCTATTTCATGGGCAAACAGTGATTCCCCAGAGTTGTTTTTGCATGTGATGGTTTTGATTAAGGCTTTGTTGGAGGACCAAAGCTGTCTATTTGAGTTGTAGAAGTTCAGCATGCCAGTCAGGTTCCAGGTTTTTCTCGGGATACTACAGAAATAGATGAGCTAGGCTGAGTTGATGGTGTCTTAATAGGTTCGGAAATGCAAGGCTTGGTATGGAAAGGCTGTGGTGGGATCATGGTTTGGCATTTGGTAGTGAATCTAGCGATTTTGTTGTAACAGATGGAAAGTTTATTAAGGTCAGTTTTGTAAAGATTAGTTAGAATTGGGATGCATAAAGTAGTAGACAGAAGGTGGGTCCTGGCTATTGTAATTCAGGATTCGGTGGTTAGATAACTTTTACAGCGACAGAGGGAACCTAGCTTTTTGTGGACTTTAGTGATGGTTGTTGATCTGTGCTTTGTGAATATGAGTTGCTGGTCAATGGTAACTCCTAGGAGTTTAGCCTCAATGACAGGGGTGGTTTGGGTTTTGCTGGTGGAGAGTATAGAGAAGGTAGGGTCGCTCATTTTAGTAGAGTGGAATAGCATTAGTTGTGTTTTCCTGAGATTTAGTATGAGTTGTGAGTTGTTAAGGCGGTTCTCTATTTCAGAGTGGGCTTCTTGGGCTTTTTGTTGGAGAATTTGGATGTTGGGTGCAGAGCATATGAGAGTTGTGTCATCAGCATATTGGACTATGTCAGCTTTACAGGTAGCTGAGTGGAGTTGGTTTGTGAAGATATTAAAAAGAAGGGGTCCTAGGATTGATCCCTGTGGCATGCCTACGGAGGTTGGGAGTGGGGAGGATAGAGAGTTATGCCATTTGATGGATTGTTGGTGGTTATCTAAATAGCTTTTAAACCACAGTAGGGTGGGGTTGTTAAGGTTGAGGTCAGAGAGACAAGACAGTAGGTTATGTGAGACTGTGTCAAATGCATTGGATAAATCTAGGAAGGTAGCTGAGACAAATTTACCTAGATTCCTGTGGGAGTTTATAGTATTGGTGAATTTGAGTAGGGCAGCAGTGGTGCTGTGAGATGGGAGAAATCTGTGTTGGGATGAGGAGAGAAGGTTGTTGCTGAAGAGATACAAGAGGAACTGGTGATGGATACATCTATCTAGGATCTTAGAGAGGGGTGAGGGAATTACAATTGGTCGATAGGTGGAAAGGCACAGGGATGGGCCACCTTTGTGGAGTGGTATGATATATGTGGGTTTTCCACAGGGATGGAACAGTGTGTTTGGTGATGGATCTATTTATTAGAAGTGAAATGGGATAGGCTATAGCTGTGGATGCAATTTGGAGGTATTTGGCAGGAAGGTTATTGACTGCATGGGTGGTTGGTTTGAGTTTGGCTAGGAGTTTTTGGATAGCAGAGGTAGGAACAGACTTAAGTGTGAAATGTATGGTATTGATTTGGGCCCGAGGTGGTTGTGGGGTGTTGGAGGAGGTGATGTTGTTTAAGAGTTTGAGTACTGAGGAGGTGAAACAGTTATTAAAACTGGAAGTTATGTCCAGGTCTGTACCTGTTATATTGGGGGCGGGATTGGTGGTTCTTCTGGGCTGTAGGATGTTATTTATTGTTGCTCAGAATTTTTGTGGTTTGGCACTGTATTTGTTTTGTTGAGTGATATAGTAATTTTGTTAATCGAGCTTAACCTGCTTTTTTGCTTTGTTCCGGAGCTCATGAAAGGTTTGTCTAGCTGCGGGTTATCTGGTGAGGCGCCAGGTTTTCCAGGCTTTATCCCTGGCTCTAAGTAGGGCTTTTGTGGTTTTCTGGAGCCAAGAGGTGGGGTTACTACGTATCCTGATAGTTTTTAAGGGAGATAGTTGGTTGAGTATATTTAGGAATGTGGAGTAATCAACTGCTTTGTAAGCAAGCAAATGTTTATCAGTAGGTTTTCTACCACAAGCAGCAATTTCATCTTTAAGTCAAATCAGATAGGTGTGTTCTTTTTCGTTTTCAGACTTTAACTGCTAACTTATTTGCATGTACAAACTATAGAACCAGACAAGTTTTAATCTACATTTTAATGGTAGTTATTTCTGAATATAACGGACGTTATATGTGCAGTTCAGCAAAAAAAAAAAAAAAAATTCAGCACAGTGTAACATTTGCTCAAAAAATCTTAACTTATCCTCGATCTGAAACTACAGCAATGGTTGCAGAATTTGTTAAATTATACTTGCATTTTTTTATTTTGGTATTATATTTGCAAAAGCTCTATCGTTAAATTTCATCCAAATCCCTTCCATATATAGTCTCTGTTATTTTCAATGAAAAGAAAGTACAGTTTTGTACCTACCATAAATGTAGATGTCCGATAGATATGCAACTGCAGTCATAACATATGGGTTGTCCTGCCTCAGGCAGCTCTCGGTCGGCCAGATTCCAAAGTCTGGGTCCAGCGTCGGCTGGTGTCGCCTCCTCTCCGACGTCAGAACAGCTGGAGTATAAAGGCAGGGGCCGACGCCATCTTCTTCAGTGTTTCTTGCCCCAGATGCCAGGTGCCCTCCTAGGAAGGCTAAATTTGGTGAATGGATAAACAATTCCAGACATGCACCACAGTAATAAACAGATACACCATAGGAGATACCCCCAGCTAATAGGAATAGGGGTAGTGGACCCATAAAGAAGGTTGCAGAGGGGTAGGAGGGTGGGAAAATCCGACTGCAGTTGCATATCTATTGGACATCTACATTTATGGTAGGTACAAAACTGTACTATGTCCTTCAAGAATGCAACTGCAGTCATAACATATGGGTTGAATACCATAGCCAAGCTGGGGGTGGTTGGAACTAGGAAAGTGATGGTGTAGCTAAAATGCCCTGCAGGACTGCCAAAGCAAAGCCTGCTCGGGATCTGGAGTATAAAGGCAGGTTGTAGTGCTTGGCAAATGTATGCACGGAGCTCCATGTAGCAGCCTCTAGAATGTCCTTTGTAGCCACTCCTCTTAGGAAAGCTGTGGATGTGGCTATAGCTCTGGTGGAGTGTGGCCTAATATTGGCTGGCACACCTTTTCCATGAAAAGAATAGCAGAATCTGATGCAGTGTCCAATCCATTTGGAAATTGTTTGTTTGGAGATTGCTTTTCCTTGTACTCCAGCAGCATAGGCTACAAGCAGTTGGTCAGACTTTCTGGTGGCCTTAGTTCTGTCCAAGTAGTAGTGTAGTTGCCTGTGTATGTCCAAAGTATGCAGCAGTGCTTCCCCCCTGTTTTGAGGATTGGGGAAGAAAGTAGGCAGGTGAATGGCTTGATTTAGAGACACCCTGGAAATTACTTTTGGCATGAATGAAGGATTGGTTCTTAGAGAGACTCTGTCCTGATGAAAAATGAGAAAAGGAGGTACTGCCATGAGTGCCTGTATCTCCGAGACTCTTCTTGCTGATGTGATTGCCAATAGAAAAAACATTTTCCATGAGAGAAATTGCATTTCTGAAGTTGCTGCTGGTTCAAAGGGAGGAAGAGTTAATTTTTCCAAGAAGAAATTGAGGTCCCATGCAGGTACTGGCGGTTTCCTGGGAGGTTTGATATTCTTTATCCCTCTTAGGAACTGTCTTAGCAAAGGATGTGAAAACACAGGTGGATCACAATTGTATTTTGCTGAGATTGCTGAGGCATGAATCTTTATGGAAGAATATGAGAGACCAGTATGAAACATTTCTGCCAAGTATTCCAATATCTGAGGTATACTCAATACTGTTGTATCCTGACCCCTGTTAGCATTCCAGATGATGAATCTCTTCCACTTGGCTGAATAGGTTTTTCTGGTGGAAGGTCTGCGTGCTTCCAGTAAGATCTCTTGAACTTTTTTGGAAAGAGAGATATCGGAAGGAGTTATGGTAACCTTCAGGCTGTCAGATGCAATGTTTTCGGGTTTTGATGAACAGTCCTGTAATTGTGTTGTGTTAGAAGCAGAGGCCATAGGGGCAGAGGCCACGGTTTGGTCCGAGTTATGCTCAACAGCAATGGGTACCAGTGCTGCCTTGGCCAGTCTGGAGCTATCAAAATGCTTGTTGGTTGTTCTGCTTTGATCTTCAGTATCACCTTGGTCAGCAGTGGTAGAGGAGGGAATGCATAAATTGTAAGGGAATTCCAGCTGAAGGAGAGTGCATCCGTTTTCCAGGCTAGAGGATGGGGGGTCCTTGTACAGAACTTTTCCAGGTGATTCATGTGAGAAGCAAAGAGATCTATGTCCGGTCTTCCCCATGTCCTTGTTATTTGTGAGAAAATGTGAGGATGCAGCATCCATTCGTGTGGATCCAAGAAATTTTTGCTCAGCTTGTCCGCCAGTACATTGTCCTTGCCTGGCACAAACTGGGATTGCAGATGTATCTTCAGACTTAGGGATTTTTCCCAGAGAATCATTGTTAGTCTGCAGAGGGGATAAGAATGAGTGCCTCCCGGCTTGTTTATATACCACATAACAGTGGTGTTGTCTGTCCTTATTAGCAAATGTCCTTGTTGAAGTGATTTTTTGAAAACCTGGATTGCATGTATCACTGCCAACATCTCTTTTTGGTTTATGTGCAGATGCCTTTCCCTTGGTGACCATTGACCTTGAATGCATCTGCCCTCCATGTGCACCCCCCATCCATGGTCTGAGGCGTCTGTTGTAATCATTTGACCTGCTTGAGGTTTGTTGAAAGACATGCCTTTGTTTAACTGACTTGTTTGAGCCCACCACAAAAATTCTCTTTGCAGACATGGAATGAGTGGGATTACGTCCTCTAGGCTTTGGCTGTGTTGGGACCATAAGCTTTTTAAGTACTATTGCAGCTTTCTCATATGAAGTCTTGCCAAAGGTATCAGAAGAATGCAAGATGCCATGAACCCCAGGGCCTGCAGGATTTTCCTTGCAGTTAGCTGGGAGAGCTTTGCTAGGCCTTTGAAGTACTCTGGTAACTGCTGTTGTTTTTCCTCTGTGAGATAAGCCATTTGTGTTTTTGTGTCCAGTTTGGCTCCTAGGAAAATAATCTGTTGGGATGGCAGAAGTCTTGATTTCTGAATGTTGACTGTGTATCCCAAGGCCTGTAGTAATTGAATGACATAGTCCAAGTTTGCTATCAAGGTTTGTTTGTTGTCTGCTTGTATGAGGCAGTCGTCCAGGTAGGGGTATATTTGAATCCCCTGGAGTCTGCAGTGTGCCACTACTGATGCCAGGCATTTCATGAACACTCTGGGCGCAGTAGATAAGCCAAACGGCAATGCTGAGAATTGATAATGCTCTGTCCCTGCAAGAAATCTGAGGTATCTTCTGCAGCTTTGTCTGACTGGGACATGCAGGTATGCCTCCTTGAGGTCCAGAGTGACCAGCCAAGACCCCTTGCCCAGCATGGGAAGGAGTTGCTGCAACATCAGCATTTTGAACTTTGGCACAATGAGGTAAGTATTTAGAGTAGACAAGTCCAGTATAGGCCTCCATTTGTTTTCCTTTCTTGGAACAAGGAACAGTCTTGAATAAAATCCCTGGCCTTGTTCCTGTGGAGGGACCTTTTCTATTGCTTTCATATTTAACAGCTTTGAAACTTGATTGAGTGCCTCTGCCCTTTGATGAAGTGGCAGGTTTGGCATGCCTTGTCTTATTGGTAAAGTATGGAAGTGGAATCTGTAACCTTTGTCTATTAAATCCAGAATCCAGTTGTCCTTGGTTAAGATATGCCAGTTTTTTGAGAATAAGGATAATTTTCCGCCCAAAGGGGCTTCTCTTTGAGCCTTTGTAGGCGGTATGAAAGTCAAGTCATTGTGGTTGTCCTTGTGGTGCAGCTGGACTGCCTGCGCCACCTCTTTGATTTGGTGGTTGCCATTGGCAGCCCCTGTAGGAGCCTCGGTATTGCCCTCTACCACGGGTACGCCTGTTTTTTCCCCTTTGAAACTTGTCAGTGTCTGGAAAGGACCAATTCTTTGAAGGCCAATTCCTGCTGAATCTGGGTGGCTGAACCTGGAGGAAATCTTTGATTGTCTGTACTGATTTAGCTTTTTCCTCAATGGACTTCAACACATCTTGTGCATTAACACCAAAAAGCTTCTGTTTTTCCAAAGGTGCATCAAGTAACTTTACTTCAACATGGTCTGGCAGTGGCTGTTCTTTTAACCAAACATGTCTACGTATAACAGCCCCAGTCATAGCTGCCCTACATGAAGCCTCCAATGCATCATAACCACACTGAAGAAAATGATTGCTAACCTGCTGAGTGTTATGTACTAGATCCTGCAATGCCTTTCTATCAATAGGCTCAGGAGAGACTAGCTTTTTCTGCAAATCATCCAGTAATAAATCCTGGTACTGAAACATATGAAAAAGGCAGTTAAGTGACCTCATGGCCAGGGTGGTAGAGGTATAGACTTTTTTACCCCATCTCTCCAGGGACCTAGCTTCCCTATCCGCTGGCAGTGGATTCTTGGCTGTGGAAGTAGCCACTCCCTTGGGGCCCTGTGAAATAGTTTCTAGATCCACAGAATGGGCCTTAAAGAGATGTTTGTGGGTGTCAGGGACCCTATAATATCTGTCTGGCTTGACAGGAGCAGGAGGGAGAGAATCAGGGTTAGCACTGGAGTCGGAGAAAACATCATCCAGGACATCCATAACTGGAGGGATAGCTAAAGGTCTGTGCTGGGGTAGCTTGAGGAAGGTACGTAGCCTTTTCCTGGAGTCAGAGAAATCCTGACCCTGCCATCTAAAATGCTCTCTCATAGAGTGTAGGACTTCACCGAACGAAAAATCCTCTGGAGGAGAGGCAGAGGGAATTGATTCCTCAGCATCAGAGTCCTCATAGGCCTGGAAGGATTCTTCTTGGGTATCTGAATGCTCAGAATCCCCAGAGGCTTCATCTGAAGAGAGGTTGTCGGCCTGCTCAGTTCTGGGCCTTTTCTCTGCAGACGGCTGAGAACCTCTGTCTGGATGAGACTGAGACCCCCTGATAAGAGAAATAAGATCTGCAGCAAGAGACATGATCTGTTTATCAGAAGAAGGGGCCTGAGCAGTAGGTTTAGGATGGGCCTTGGCCTGGCTGGCGGCCTTAGCACGTGCAAAGGCCTTGATGGACATGGATACAGGAGGCCTAGCTGCCCCACGTGCAGGAGTAACCTTGTCCACAGGAATGGTGTCGGGAAGATCCAGAACTTCGGTTTCTGGAGGAAAATCAACAACCGGCACCGGTGTAGACTCAGAGACCAAAGGACGTGTTAACTCTGTGTCGTCGGCCTGGAGCGGTTGAATTACCACTTCCGAAGGGACCGAAGCACTCGCGGAGGGTTTAGGAGGAGTATCGGTGGAGGACGTGGGCCGAGGATGTCGGTTGTTCCGACGGCATGATATAAGCGAAAGATTCGCTGAAAAAGTCTTCGTCAAATTCTGCCCGGCGCCTGAGAGTGCGCTTATTAAAGCAAGCACAGGCAGCACAGGCCGAGACGTCGTGGTCTGGGCCCAGGCAAGGGAGGCAATAAGAATGGAAGTACTTATGAGGTATTTGTTTACCACAAGACAAACAATTATTAACTTTCTCAATTTGTTCTGACATCGGCTGAGGCAAGAAAAAATGTTCCCCAACGGGGTACTTAGCTTTTAGATGACTTCGTACTGAAAACACAGGAGCTGACCGACCGGCACTTGCGAACTGCTTCTGCTTCGGGCACCGCATGGCAAGAAAGACTAAAGAAGATGGCGTCGGCCCCTGCCTTTATACTCCAGCCGTTCTGACGTCGGAGAGGAGGCGACACCAGCCGACACCGGACCCGGACTTTGGAATCTGGCTGACCGAGGGCTGCCTGAGGCAGGACAACCCATATGTTATGACTGCAGTTGCATTCTTGAAGGACATCAATGTTTTTATGTTATGTTCACAAAGTAGAACAACCAAGAGACTCTCAAGATAATGTACTCTAAATAAATTGAAGAAAGTACAGTTGTGCAAGCTGAACTTACCATGACAGTAGATGCTCATATGATCACTGTTGTAGTAGCCTTAGCAAAATGGGTTATATCCTGCTGAGGATATAACAGCCAGCCAGCTTCCAAAGCTTAAGGGCATCTTACATGCACCCAAACTGTCAAGCAGCTTGAGCTGAGCTGACTAAAATATAAGTTTGGGTGTAAAGCCCTTCAGAGCCTTCCTACTAGCAGAGAGACAGAAGCTGAGCCCTGAAAGGTCAAGGCTAGGAATAACAAAAAAGAAATGGCCAAGGCCGCGCCCTGGAATAAAAACACATTAAAAAACAAAGGGGATGGAGGGAAGGAGTGGCTACTGCAGCAGTGATCATTCAAACATCTACAGCTGTGGTAAGTTTTACTTACACAACTGCAGTATGTTCTTCATATTGATCAGTGCTGCAATAGCATTAGCTATATGGGTCGATGACCATAGCTAACTATACTTGGGAGGTGGGAGAAGGGCCCAGAAGCTCATGGAAAATGGTCCTAGCAAAGCTTAATCTAGATCTAGAGAAGGAATCTGGCTTATATTGCCTTTTAAAAGTATATACAGAGGACCATGTAGCAGCAGAATCCAACCCTTTCTAAAAAGCCATAGAAGAAGCCAATGTCCTTGTAGAGTGGGCTTTGACCTGCCTGGAATAGATTTGTCATGATGAATATAACAAAAGTTAATAGCCTTAGACAGCCATCTGGAAATAGCCTGTTTTGACACAGGTTGTCACTTCTTACGTTCACAAGAAATCAGCAATTTATCCAATGACCTGAAAATTTAGCATTGTCAGGATAGCAGCCAAGTTTTCTGGGGACATCCAAGGTATGAAGTATCCTTTCTCCATTTTTTAGGTTCAGGAAAGAAAACATGGAGACCTGATAGTTTGGCTTAAGGTAAACTCAGATACCACTTTAGGCATAAAAGAAGGATTACTTCTCAAATAAAAAAAAAAAAAAAAAACACTGTCCTTGTGGAAAATGAGGTAGGGTTGACTCACCATAATAGCTTGCAGCTCAGATACCTTTCTTGCAGAGTTCAGAGCAATCAGTAAAACTGTTTTCCATGTTAAGAACCTCAAAAGTCAGCCCGATTAGCTGGTTCAAATGGTTTCTCTAACACAAAATTAAAATCCCAAGGAGGGGCCACTGGTTTCCATGGAGGCCTCTTATGTGAAACCTCTTTTAAGAACATTATGACATGCAACTTCCTAGATAGAGGAGGCGCCATGGGAAGACATGCTGAAATGGCTGATAAAAGAACCCTGACAGAAAAATAAGAAAGGCGATTAAGATAGTAACTCACAAATATTGTAAAACAAGAGAACAAATAGCCTTAAATGGGTCCTGGCCATGTTGTTGGCACAGACTAGAAAACCTTTTTCCATTTTCTACTGTATGATTTTCAACTGGCAGGCTTTCTTGCTTCTGTTAGTACCTGCTGCACTGTCCTCAGAAAAGAGGTGCCTAAAATGAATTAAGACCCTACCATCCAGGCAGTCAAATGAAGATAATTGATGTCAGGGTGCATCAAACACACCTGTTCTTGTAGGAGTAGATCCATTCTGTGCAGAAGATGGTGCTAATTGCCCCTGGCCATTTCCAAAAGCAGGGAGAACCATGGTTGTTTGGGCCACAAGGGAGTCACCACAGTGAACTTGAGAGATTCCTAAAGAGTCTTTAGAAGTACCCTAGATATTAATGGAAAGGGTGGAAGGCATATGAGAATATTCCTGTTTAAAGAAAAGGAATTGTTCTTCCAAACCTCCTTACATGAAGTCCTGGAACAGGAACAGCATTTTGCCAGTTCATTGTTCAGAGAGGAGGCAAAGAGGTCAACTTGAGGACCTCCCTAAAGATGGAACAACTCTTGGAAGACCTCTGGATCCAGTTTCCATTCATGAGGCTCTGCCCTGGTTCTGCTCAGCTTGTCTGCCACACAGTTTTGCTTTGATGGAATGGAGGATGCCTGTAGAGTGAGACTGTGCTGTGAAGCTAGCTCTCAAGCTAACTTGGCTAGTCTGCAAAGGGGGGTTACCTGGTTCCCCCTTGCTTGTTGATGTACCATATTACGGTGGCACTGTCTGTAATGACATGAAGAGGTGGTTCAAATAATTCAGCACCTTGATCAGGGCAAGCTTCTCCCTAAATCTATGTACTAGCATCTGTTCTTGGTGTTCCATACCCCCCTGCACTTTTATCTCTCCTAAAACTGCTCCCCGAGCAAAATCTGAAGCACCTGTGGTGAGTGAAGTCTTTGGAGTAGGCAGGGAGAAGGGTAGACCTTGATTTAAGGATGTCTGTTGTCTCCACCAAGTGATTTCTCTTCTGACTCAAGTACTGGGATCTCAAAAGATAAAGGGTGTTGATGCTGGGAACAAAGAGATTTCAGATACCACTATCTTTCTCCTGTTGAGTCTTGCCAGAGGTATCAAAAAAATCATAGATACCATGAGATGCAAAGACCTGAAGTATTCCCTCACAGTGACCAAACTGTGAATGGAAAATGTTAGCAGTAGATCTAAATGAAGAGCTATTGTTTTCCTGTTGAAGAAAAGATCTTTGAACTGAGGTGTCTAGTTGATATTCCATGAACACAGTCCTGTGAGGAGTCAAGAAAGCCAGCTGAATATGCTCTTTGAATCCCAGCTTGTGCAAAATCTCTCTCACCCAAGAGACAGATTTCTGACATTTTGAAAAATAGATAAGCAAGTCTAAATATGGAAAAATGTATATACCCAGTAACCAGTAATGATCTATAACTGGAGCTAGACACTAACGCACTTTGTGCAGTGAATAGTCCAGATGGTAAGGCACAGAACTAACAATGTGATTCAGACACAAAAAACCATAACAACCCCCTGAAGTTTGGATGAATAGGAATATGATGATATGCATCTCTTAAGTCTAGTGTCACCAGGAAACTTGAAAGAGGAAGAGGAGGCAACAGATACTGAAGTGACATTTTGAATTTGGGAACTAAGAAAACTAGCGTAGAGAAAAAACAGGTATCTTGAAAAAGCCTGAGATTGTCAGGTGAAAGCGCTTGGTTTTACTTGTCTTTTGTGGATTAATAAAGAAGAAACTACTTCATCTTCAAGGTGCATGTTTGGTACTTTTTAAGCGAATCATTTGAACATTACGTTTTTTACCAGGACTTCTTAGCCCTACATAGGGTTGGTGTAACTCAGTGTTTTGAGAGACTGGTGCCAGTGGATCCAATTTGGGAACTAACACAAACAGGTTTAGGGAAGAAAAATCCAGAACTGGTCTCCAAACATGTTCTTTCTTTTGACTAGGAACATCCTTGAATAAAATCCCTTCTCTACCTGGGAAGCAGTAACTTGTTCTATTCACTCCTTGGGACAGCATGTGATGAAGAGCAGGAGGAAACAAGAGTCTGATCTGCAGGATGATGAATGACCCCTGGAAAGGAGAAATGTATTACCACTGTCATCTTAAACCTGAATGAATGATTTTCAGAACCTATTTGTCTGAATCAATCTGTTTCCAAAGATAACAATGGAGATTCAGACTTTCTGGAAGAGAAAAAGGACCAGGGTGGGGGTGGGGGTGGGGGGCACAGAAGGTCTCTTGAATAGTCATTCAGACTTGATGGAATGTCCTTGGTTTTGGGAGGACTGAGACTTTTTTTCTGGAACCTCCTTGCCACTTCTTAAATGTCTGTTTACCTGAATTCTGTTGAGACTGTCTTATTTTGCCAAATTTGGATGAGACGAGAAAAAAATCCTTTGAACAATTCAGAAAAGAAGGGCTGAAAAATTTTAAGAGATTCCCTGGATCAGATTGTCCCTTTTACCACACTTATTGATCACTTCTGCCACAGAGGGCATCCAAGGAAGAATTTAAAATCACCTGCAGTTTTGAGAATGTAGCCAAGCAAACCTCCTTACAACCATACCAATGGCCATAGCCCTGGAAGAAGTATCAACAGAGTCACACACACACACACACACACACACACACACACACACACACACACACACACTGCAAACAGTAGGTAGTGACCTGTACAATAGGAGATGCTAAAAGTTATTTAAAGCAGATTTTTTCTTCACAAGGAGAAACTCTATATAAAATATTCCTAATAATTTCATAACATGTCAGAATAAACTAACATATGAGCCTGGCAATTTAAACTTTTCACATACCTATCAATAACTTTGCCATCCTTATTAGAAATAATAGGACTGGAATTAACTAATTATTAGCAGCAGAGGCATTAACTGAGGATTTAGTTGCTGGTTAGGATTGGTAATAGTGTATAAAGATTTAAAAGCCAGAGGAACTTTATACATCCTATCTGCTTTTTTAGGGACAGCTGGCTGACTATCAGGAAAACTGCAGGCAGTAAGACAGACATCCTCTAATGTAGACAGGGCAGGAGGAATTGGTGCATATTCTGGAAAATCCTTTTGTGACAACTCATAGTATTTTCTGAGGGACTGAGAAACCTCAGAGTTCTCCCACTGAAGACAGAAAAAGAGAAACACCACAGGGAGAATTAGAAAGTGAGCTCTTCTCTGAGTCTGAATCAGAAATCTGAGGGCAAAACCCTGAGTCTGTCCCTCCATCTTCCTGTTCATATTCAGAATCTTGAATCTCTTCTGGAAAGGAGGCATCCCTCTTATTTTACGAGAAACTACTCTTCAAGAAGAATCAATAGCCTGAATCAAACCCTGAGCCATTCCCAGTAAACTACTCCTATCCAAAGAAATTTGAAGAGGAGTAGACACGTGCTTGTTTTTCTGTTTCTTTTTAACAGGAAAAATGGGGCCAACCGTGTTACTAATAGAAGCCGCTGCTTCCCCAGTGATGTGCACAGAATTCTGACACAACAGGCAAACCTTCCCTCCTCCCTCTCCCAGGACTGAGAAGAGTTGCTCTCCCTTGCCCACTGAGGGGACCCTAACAGCCACAGTGGATGTGTCTAACCCTGTACATAGTGGCTGTAGCTGCTGCACCAGAGGGATCTGGGGTGAAAGATGAGTAGTCTGAGGTACAGCAGAATCACCCACTTGTGGCTGAGGCGCATTACTTGCCTGCTGTGGTGACAATGGCTGTTTTATTACATTTTTTCATTTTTTGTCTGGAAAGAGGACAGGCAGTGAGACTGACAATCCATTCCATGGTCAAGGCAAAAATGGTCTGTCTTTTCTCAGGAATACAAGCAGCAATGCAAGCAAAACTACCAGTCCACAAAACCTACTGTTTTAACAGAAAAAAAACTGTAAAATCACTTTTAAACACTATGGCAGCCCCAAAACGGAAAAAAAAATAAACACAATTTTGCCACATAAAATATTTTATCAGTAAGTTAACATTACTTTTAAACTGACAGAAACGAATGCTCCTTTTAAAAGTATGTTACAGTCTTGAGACAATTTGTTAAAACACAAGTCTTCTAACTTTAAAATAACTTTTGTGAAGAGGAAAGTAATAAAAAATCAGTAAAAATAAGAACATGGAATGTTTTTTCCCCAAAGGCAACTTATCTGCCCATCTAAGGAAAAAAGAAGCTGACAGTGAGACGTTGAAAGCCTCAGAGGAGTGTAATCTTTGGCAGCAATAAAACTCTGAAGGGCTTTGCACCCAAACTTGTCTTTTAGTCACTTCAGCTCGAGCTGCTTGACAGTTTGGCCATGTGGAAGGTGCCCTGAATCTTTGGAAGCTGGCAGGACATAACCCATACAGCTAAGGCTGCTACAGCAGTGAACAATATGAAGAACATCGTTTTATTTTGTTTTACATTTGTTCACCATGGTTGACCGCTGATCCCAACTGACCATTTGCTGCCTGTGTAAAATAATTCACAAAGAAAAAAAAAGAGAACAGAGAGGCAGTATGCATCATAAATTTTATTGATTATAAAATGGAAATAAGCCAGGTGCACACAAAAATTCAAAATGTGCCATCAAATAAAATAATCAAAGTAAAAGCCAGTTCATGTTCTTAGTGTAGTTTTATAGAAATAGTAAATGAACAGTCTTTTGTCATTTGGATTCATTAGGTGCCAAGGAACTTGAAGCCTCAGGACAAAAGCTTATTTATTTATTGTTTTCATATACTAGGGACCTGTGAGTGACTTTTTATATATCTTTTTTAATGTTCTAAATTTTAATAATTATACATACTAAGGGAATTGCAAAGTGACTCAATAAACACTGTCAAGGAGATTAACCACTACTACTGACTGTGCCATATCTGGAATGGATTGAAATAAAATGTAATGTTACTGGGCAGTGGGTTATACCATTTTAAAAGTACAGGGATCCGGGCAGTGTGTTATGCCGTTTTAAAAGTACAGAGATACCTGCTTATCAGAGAAAAGCAGTAAGGTAGAAGCACTCAAAGTTGCTGTTTAATGACTTTTTTGGTTGTTGTGCCTAGTTTAAAATACATTCAATGAGTAGAGATGCTTCTTTTTTAAAATTGGGTATAGTGCACCAGCATAAATGCCCAATGTCGACCCAAAGCTTTTTCACTTTACTTTGTGCACTGGGTAAATTAGTAATGTACCAGTAGTAAGTTAAACAGGAGATACTCTGAGAAGAGGACTTTCACATTCTATGATACCATGCAGGCTAAGAAATTCCTGCTGTAGTGTCCCATTACAATCAACTACTGACACTTCCTTTCTAAAAATAATACTTTCAGAAACTTAAAATGAAATAGCACATACATGTCACCCGTACATACAAGCCAGCCTAAATGTGTGTACATCCACAGAAACATGAACACATGCTTATACATCCATATTCATATGGTATCACCCAAACGTACCAACAAACCTATACACAAATATGCAGAGAAATTCATTCCACCACAGGCAGACCTATCACACACAGTGTATGTAAATGAGGTACATATGCATTCAATACTTACCCAGGTGAGTGGCCTGTTCAAGAACACTTTCCAGTCACAACCCAAGTCAAAACGTAAAACCCATAAATAAAAATATATGAACTACATTAATAACACACGGACAAGTCCAATATAAATTAATAAGAGAAAGAATAAGCAGATACCAAAAAAATATATATACAAAAACAGTTCAATTAACAGAATACACAAAAAGGCATTATAATAATGTGAGATAAAACACAGGTGGATAAAACTGAATCAGTAAAACAGAGAGGAGATAGAAAATCAAACAGGTAGTCTCTGAAAAATGAAAAATTATGGATGTTTCTTATTCCAGGTAGAAAGGAGTTCTAGACAGCAGGTGCCAGTTCAGAAAAGTCTAATAGGATATTACTTATCTGTTGGAATTTCAGCTTACATTGGTGATTAGAGTTTGATAGTTTTGTAGGTGGATTGGACACACTAAATTGGCCCTAGGCATGAGTGCATGCATGCGTGTCTTCCATGGAAGGTTGGGCGACGGGCTGGCAACTCGGCACCATAAAACTCCACTGCCAGTCATGAGCGGACAGGTGATCCACTGTGACAACCCCTAACCAGGAGAAGCCGAAAGAAGAAGAGGAGGAAGTCTGGTACTCAATATTTGAAATGTTTGGATATTTAGAAGGATGGAATGATGTATTAGTGTCAAAAAAGACTAAAAGTGACAGATTTGTAACACTTTTTGTAACGCAACGGCATTTTTGAGTTGCCCTAAATGATGAATACTGTGCTCAGTGGCTACACGCTCTTTCTCTCTTCTCCAAGGACTGAAAAATTCACTTCTGACCTCTGGTTACTATGTGGAGCTTTGCATGTTCTTCCCATGTCTGTATGCTTTTTTCTGCAGGTACTTGCTTCCTCCAGAAATACATGCTGATCAAATGTCTACACTAAAATTTCCATACATACTCCACAAGTCAGTCTTTCATTTGCAGTCCATGTTATGGCTTAAATGGTTGCAAACTGACCAGTTAACAACTGAACAAATAAAAATAAATGTACAGAGCATTTTAACTTAAGAAACAGAACATATTTGGGGCTTCAGATTAAGGTGGCAAGTAATCTTTCATGCAAGCTTGAGTCCAGCCAAAGCATTACTGAGATCTTACCATCTTAGGTAGCAGAACAAACTCGCCTATGTCCACTATAATGGCTGGAAAAAAATGAAATCATATGCTGGTCCACTAACAGAAAAGAATGGAACACAGAGGTGTTACAGTACATGTTGGAGGGCAAATAAAGGTTTTACAGTTACGCAGCCATTCTTGCGGTTAACAGAAACACTTCTTCAAAAGTAAATTAACTCCTTGCAAAGAACAACAGTTAGTCTGAAAGCCTGAGTAACTGTAAAGCATCACTTGTTCATCCCTATGCTTCAATAAAGAAAATACACACTGCCCAGTTAGACATCATTTGGAACCAAATGTAATTTTCTTTCTTAAAAATGAGTCATTTCTAAAGTGTCAACAGTCAAGTGCAACCAAGATCAAGTATAATTGTGGTTTTTGTGGTTATTAAAATAATGTTTGTGCTTTGGAGCTCTAGTTTGTCTTTATTATTTAGTAATAACTCAAACTTTGCTTAACCCTCTTAGCTTACTGTTAATTATCCCCAAACCAAAATTCCTCAAAGTTTCCTTAGCCCTATTACACTTATTAACTTCCAGCTTAGAAAACACAGTTCATCCAAAAGTTTCCTTAACCTTATTACAATTTTCTCATCCAAAAAAAAAAAACTCAGTCTCAAAATACAATTTCTGTGAAACTTTATTTAACCGTACCACTTGTCCTTCCATTTCACTACCAAAAATGCTACATGGCATGAAGCATGGAAACTATACCCCAGTGTACTAGAAATGCATCATTTATCACATCAAGTTAACCTTTTGTATCACACAACACAAACTACTAAAAACTTTTGGTCTTAAAGGTAAGGCCTGTATTTTCATCACCTCCTGTTTACCTCATTTTCCATGAAACTACTTTTCATTGATTTCATACGTGACAGTTTATATACTTTCTCAAACAATAACCTAAATGAAACGCCACTTCCAATGATATGCAAAACTTCCACAAATCTGCATGTTATATCTGATGAAAAGCTTTATCAGAATTATCAAACAAACCTTTTTAATATCCTTTTTCTGTACTATACGTGAATTTTCTAATATACCAAGATCCGATTCTCTGAAAGCCGTGGTGGTGCAGTAGAAAAATTGTTGCCTCACAGCAAGAGATTCTCCCATTCGATTCTCGGCTGGAGCACCTTCTCTGTGGAGTCTGCATGTCCTCCTCGCGGTCGAGTAGCATTCCAAAGACATGCGTGAATGGGCATGCCTTCGTTGAAGGTTGGGTGTCGGGCTGGCACCTTGGCACCGTAAAAATCTACTGCCAATCATTAGCGGACCAAAGTTCCACTGTGGCGACCCCTAACCGGGGAAAAGCCAAAAAAAGAAGAAGAAGAAGAAGAACCAAGATCTCATTCTCTCTCTCTCTTCCTGTGCCTACAACCCTCACTCCGACATCTGATCATTCAGTCACAAACTCAACATACAAATTAAAAATTCTAGCAAGGATCCAGAAATTTGTAATAAGTACTAAAATTAGTTTCCAGTTTTTTCTTATGTTTCTTGTTCAAATACATTTTATAAGTCACTATGCAGATTTACCAACATCAGCCATCAATTTGTCCCCATATGCTACTCCTTCAGGATTTCCCAAAGCATTCCATGTGCTTGTCCTTTAGACTATAATAAAATGAAAACTTCAAATCATCCTGTACTGAAAAACTACTCGTAATCCGTTACTTTTGACTTTCTATATGATTATATACACAGAAGTACAACTCATTTTCTTCTCCATTATTGTGTGTTCTTCTTTATCCTTTATAAGCCTCTTTCCCACAAAAATAAAGCTCTCCCTTGAATATTTTCCACTACAAAAAATGGATCCATGTCACTTGCAAATGATCTACCTTCTCTGGCCTTCAGAGTTAACACAAAATTGTCTTCTGTTTACAATAGCAGACACCAAGATGATACATGTTCCTTTCTACCACTTTTGCATCATCCATTTGTTGGTCCCTGATAACTTCACTTTGATCTCATATACTTATTCTCTCTGTCTCCCTCACAGCTACCTATCCGAGGTGTAAAACCTAGTAGTAACATTCTTGGCACTTCAAAAACTAAACTATGATTCTGAAGGGGTAAAAAAAAAGTTAATTTCAAACCTCATTGTTATAGACTTTAGGAATTTTTGCAAATAAGCTTAGCCTTGCTGACCCCTAGATTCCTGCTGCTTTAATATACCAACTACAGACCCTGCTGTTCCACAGTGTGTGTGTGTGTGTGTGTGTGTGTGTTTGTGTGTGTGTGTGGGGGGGGGGCTGGTATATACCAAATATGGACCCTGCTATTCCACAGTGTGTATGTGTGTGTGTGGGGGGGGGCGGGTATATACCAACTAAGGACCCTGCTGTTCCACAGTGTGCATGTATGTGGGGGAATTACTATATGCAACCTCATTTATTTTCTCAAAAAATTTTTTTATTAATTATATGAATAGCAAGACAATTAAAAGATTATACATAACAAGAAGGCATAAATGAACATATAACAATTAATCTAGTGATAACAACCTTCATGAGATTTTGATAAGTTATTTAGAAATAAAACATACACCATATGTACACTATATACAAGTTAGGCAACCTGAGAGAAAAAAAAAAAAAAAATATTTAACATTAACTATTTAATATGTTTAGAACCTTTTCTAACACAACCTTTCTAATAGCTTTTTTTTTTTGGACTTCCACCTAAGTATCTTTGAGCATCAATAAATTTAAAAGCCATTTTCTGGAAAGTAACCCATTTTAATTTAGAACGATCAATCCAATTTTGTATTATATAAAGTTTTAGTAATGAGCAAATAAAAATGATAACATGAATATCAACTTTTGAAAGATGAATCAATGGAATATGTAGAATAGCAAATTCCCACGTCAATGTGGATTTTTGATATCCCATTTTCTGCAGTCTGACTTTCAAAGATGTCCACAATCTGTGAGAAAAATGACAATACCAAAGAATATGAAGGAGGCCTGCTTGGGGATGAGAACAGCATGAACACGAAGGGGACTTATTTGGGTTAAATTTGTTTAATTTGATTGGGGTAAAGTAGGCATCATTATTAATCATTAATTGTGTGTATGTTAATTTTTTAAAAGGGATAAATTCCTTAGTGTGTCTAATAGCCAGGACTTTCTGAGATTCTGACAATTGGGAATTATAATTCAACCAAACATTAGATAAAAGACAGTTGTGGTTCATCATTAAAGAATTAATTAATTTATATGAGTTTGAGAGCATTTTATCAGATGATGAAAGTATTTTGATAATCGTGTTAAGGTTTTTCAATTGTGAGTCTATGGGGACCAGAGATACAAATTTGTTTTAATTATTGCTCTTAGTTGTGTAAGAATTGGTGAGTAATTCCAGTTTACTTTCAATAACTTACGCCAGTCAGATAAAGGCAAGTCAAGATATTTCAAAACATCTCCTACTTTTAGATTTTTAATTAAAGGATAGTTTGTTAAGTTCAAAAGTTTATTGTCCAATAATATATTTGGATTTAGATGAATTGGCTGAACATGGTGCGAGATCTTTTCTAGTTTACACATTTTGAGTAAGGTTTGGAAATCTCTAATCTTTTGTTTAAATACTGTAGATATATTTTTAATAAATAAACTATCCAGAGAGATAAAGGGAATAGCTTCAGGATTTAAATTATTAGAAATGACATAATTATACCATAATTTTATCCATAAAGAGTGATTTGGATAAGAAGTGTTATTGAATTTAGAGATAGTAAGAAGTTTATTGGATGAGACAATCAAATAATAGAGATAAAGATTAGGTGAACCCAAACCTCCCTTGTCCTTCGAAAATGCCAATCTAGAATAGGAAAGTCTAACAGATTTAGGGAACCATATGAATTTTGCCAAAGCTTTATTTACAGACTCAAAAAATTTTTTTGAAATTATCTGATCAGATGATGAGAATTGGTAAAGAAATTTAGGCAGAATATTCATTTTAATAATGGCCACCCTTGAAAGAAATGAAAGGTTTAGATGCTTCCATCTGTCCATATCAGACAATATAGAGTTCCATAATTTATTAATATTATTTTGAAAGGAAGATTTATTATTGTGTTCTAAATTGATTCCTAAATATTTTATATTATAAGTAAACTGAAAATGATCATCTGGAAACAAAAAAGATTTGTGTGCTAAATGATTTAAGGGAAAAATATGAGTTTTTGTAGAATTTAAAAGATAGTTGGAAACCAAAGAAAAATAATCAATAGAATTCATTATTTTTCTGTAATCAGATAATGGAGTTTGAAAGTAGATTACTAAATCATCCGCAAAAGCAGAGAAATTAATATTAGTATTAAGAATTCTAGGGATGTTATGAAAAGTATTTTGAGTAATAAACAATAGCAAAGGTTCTAAGTAAATATTGAAAAGAAAAGGGGACAATGGACAACCCTGTCTTGTTCCTTTAGTGATCTTTATCGGAGCAGAAAATTGACCATTAATGTACAGTCTAGTAAACATATTCTTGTATAAAACTTTTAAAAAATTTATAAAGAATAGGGGAATATTAAAACATAACATAGTTTGAAATAGAAAGTTCCAACATACTCTGCCAAAGGCATTTGATGCATCTATAATCAAAGCATATATAGGGTTTGGATTTTTCTTAATGAGATGAAGTATAGTCTCTAAAGATAGAGTATTATCCCAAGCATGTCTCTGAGACATAAAACCTGATTGATCTGATGAGATAATTGAGGGTAAAATCCGTTTCAATCTGTTAGCCAGAATAGATGACAGAATCTTAATATCCATGTTAATTAAAGAAATGGGTCTATAATTTACTGGGTCAGATTTATCTTTATTATTTTTAGAATTAGAATGGTTTTGGATGTGTTCCAATGAATATCTGAGATATCATTAACTCTTATATGATTGTAAACTTTAAATAGAAAGGGAAGAACTACCAATTTGAAAGTTTTGAAAAATTCTGGAGTAAAACCATCAGATCCCGGAGATTTACCCAATTTAAGATTATCTATTGAATCCGAGATTTCTTGTACCGATATAGGGGTAGAAAGTAGTTTTTGCTGATTATCATTAAGTTTAGGGAACTGCAAAGAGTCTAAAAAGAGTTTTGAGTGATTATCTTTAACAGAATTAGAAGAACCTGAATATAACTCAGTGTAAAGAGAGGTGAAAAGTTGAATAATCTCTTCATCAGTATTATATAATCTGTTATTATAAGATAAAGATGTAATATTTGGATTTCTGAAGTTAACTTTAATAATTCTCGCTAACAATTTAGATGGAACCTGGGCCCACTCTGAATATGAAGCAAGTAGCTTTTGTTCAGCTAAGGAGAGGTTATTTTGGTGAAGCAGAATTAAATCTTTCTGACAATCAAAAATTTGTTTTTCTAAAGTAGCATCATAGTTCAGACTAAGATGATTTTCCAACGAAGAAATTCTTGATTTTAAGAATTCCTCTTTCTTAAAGTATTGTTTTTTGAAAAAAGCAGCTTTACTAATAAATAAACCTCTTAATCTTGCTTTACATGCAGCCCATTGTATGTCATAAGGAATGTCTGATGATTTAAGACTATTCACCATTTCATTTAGGATTTCTGAAGCTTGTTTGCAAATATCTTCATTTGACAATAAGTTATTATTTAAGGTCCACTTATTAAGCATAGTTTTATTTTTTATATTGGGTTTTATGTTTAATTTTAGTGAAATTCTTGAGTGATCCGAAAAGAATCTGGGTTCTGTAGTGAAGTCCACAATATATTTTGAAATATAATCTGAAATTAGAAAGAAGTCTAATCTGGACCACGAATGATAGCACTTAGAATAATAAGTATATATATCATTCTTGTTTATATTTTTAACAGTGCGGAGGGGATCTATTAAATTATATTCTGTCATCAAATCATTTATAGCCAGAGTAGATTGAAGATTATAGGTGACAGTGGAGCGGGAACGATCAATTACAGGGTTTATAACTGCATTCCAGTCACCACCCACTATAATATGATGATCCTTATAGGATGCAAGAATATTGTAAATTTTTAAAATGAACAAATGTTGTGAATTACATGGGCCATATAGATTTAAAATTAATAAGGGTTTGTCCAAACCAGCAATAGAAGCGGTAAATAAGCACCACCTCCCCTCATCATCAAATTTCTCATCAATAATATTCCCAATGAATTTTTGTTTAATAATTATAGCTACACCTCTGGAGTTAGATGAGTCACCTGAAGCTATAATCTTTTTGATCCATTTTTTTAACTTTATTCCAATCAATACGTGAAATATGGGTCTCTTGAATAAAACAAATGTTAGCCTGTGATTTAAAGATAATATGAAATAATAGTGACTTTTTCGCTTTATCTTGAATGCCTCTAACATTCCAAGAATCTAAAATTATGTCAACAGGCATATTCTACAAGTATAATCATTATTGATGCTATAAAAGTGAACTCAAGGTGCAAATCCAACACAACATTAAAAGAAGAAGAAAAAATAAAAGAAAAACAAGTCTTTAAGTATTCAAGCAAGTCATCAAATAACATTTGTTGAAAAAAAAGAAAAAGTTTTTTAAGAACCATGAAATGTATAATAATAACCTTTATCCTAACCCTAGTGCCTACCCACCAATCCCCTGTGATAAAGGAAGAGCAGAAGAACATGAAAAAACATTGTAATTATAGATAATAATAACCTCAAGTTAGAATACAAATTACTCAAAGGAAGCCTAACATAACATAAAGTCTGAGTAATACTACTAAAAATATATACAAAATTAACTAATTTCAAGGCGTCCAACATGCTTAATCCCTACTTCTAATACTAATCTAAAGCTCCTATCCTTAAATTGAAATTTATAGTGATTAAATGTATTTCCTCAAGTATTTCAAGAGAAAGAGAAACAAGTAAATAATAAATAAATCACACTCTGCTTAACTAGAACACTCTATCATAAGAAGTAATACAATTAAAACTGAAAGATATGTAAGATAACATATATAAGTATAACAAAACCAACTGGTAACATTATAATATAAGTAAATAAGCATAGCATTACTGAACTAAAGATAATAGTCATGCACTATCTACTGAACCTTCTTTAGTACTTTAGTGATAATTTCATTAATCAACATGACCATTAGTATGATAAAAGCACTAATACCTGTAGAATGAGTATTTAGTTATAGTTCAAATAAAGCAAAAACAACTACCAAGCAACCATATCTCAAAATGAAAAACAATTCAGTCTGGAGATGCATCTATTAACTAGATAATAATAGTACAGGAACTATTCAAAATGAAATATTATAAAGCTGTAAGGTTTTAACACTAGTTAATATACATGAATAAAGTATAATTATATTATTAAATAGTAACTTAAACAGCATCATATATATTGGACTGAATGTACAACAATGTGCATACATATAATTTTAAATCTACTTTTTGAATATTTTACTAATGACTCTGTTAGGTTATGTAGCCATACTATTCTTCTAAGCTATAGATGTAACATAGCAAAACAGCATGAAAAGACAAGGCTTTTAAAGTAAACATTTTGAAAATCTAATTAAAACAGAAACAAGCAAGCTAAATGCAGTAAATCTAAGGGCTTAAATATATACATGTAGATTCAGCTAATCATATTAAAGATAGTTATTTCAAACCTTTCAAATAAGTAAAGGCTTTCTTAAACATAAACTACTAATCATAAATATCACATCCAGCCTCTGAGAAGAGAGAGAGCAGAGAATAGAAAGAACATGAAACTTTCATATGAACAGGTATACTTTGTAACATTTGTCAAATTAAACACTTCAGTATAATATAAAATATTGTATGAAAAAATATTCTGAATAGGAAAATATGTTCATTTATTTACACATCCTTTAGAATTTTAATATATAAAACTAACCTGTTCATTTGTTTCCAGAAACATTTTCACTCTGCTTTATGAAAGTAGCAGCTTGCTTTGAAGTCATGCAGACACACTAAAAGTCACTGAATATATTATGTGACATGAATCTGTTTAAATTTAAAAAGAAACCTTCATTTATGAAGAGAAAACACTTTAAATAATAGCCAGATCTATTAAAAAGTTAGTGCTATTGAATACTTGTTGAAAACAAGCAGACTTGTGTATTTGAAACTGTCCTTCTTTCCTCACAAATGATGACATCACCATCCATCTCAGAGAGACTGTAGTGTGCATGTTCATGCAGAGCATCAGCTGGAACTCTGAGGGGAAGATTTTCTTGCTAGAATGTTGAGATGGAATGTTTTTCCCTCCAAAAATCATTTAGCTTACACAGAAGGCTGTAACTCCAAAGCTTGTAGTAAAATTAACATATTATCTATTTACACAGCAAGCATATGTGAGAGAAAGAGAAAAAAGTAAATACAGGAATTTAAATGTTTCTATTAATCCACACAAATCTAACAAGCATATAACCTGTCACTGCACACTGTCACACCAAATCCATCATGTGTAAATTACATGACAAGTTCTTAAGGTAATATAATTATGTCACACCAGAATTACAAATCATGTAACACAAATACTGTCAGATTAAAGAAAAGAAAAGATCAAACCTTATTGTAGCTCTTTAACAGTAGAATATTAAGATACAGTGTCAGGAAGCTTTTTAAATGTTTTAAGAAAAATGTCGTTTGCATCTTTAGGATCTGAACATACAAATCTTTTGTCATTAGCTGTGAAAGACAAGGTATTAGGATATGCCATTCGAAATCTAATCCCTCTTTTTATCAAGTCAGCACAATAGGGGGCTAGTTTTTGTCTATTTAATTTGATCTGTGCAGGAAGATCTTGGGAAAATGATAGTTTGTGAGACTTCCATATGAATTGTTTCTTTGTTTTAGCAGTTTCTAGGATCTAGAAAGTGTCTTGAAAGTTTAGTAACTTAGTATAAATTAACCTTGGTGTGGAAGAATCTTTGTACGCAGTGCTCTGTGTGCTCTCTCTACAATTATAGATTTTGAAGAAGCTTCACAATTTAACAGTGTTTCAAAGATATTTTTAGTCACAGATAACAAGTTTTTATTGTCATAAGATTCAGGTAAACCACGAATAATGATGTTATTTCTTCGACTCCTGGCTTCCAAATCCAATATTTTAGCTTGTAAATCTGAAACAGTTTTATCTCTAGATTTAAAGTCACTTTCCAATAAGTCTGTTTTAACCTCCAAAGCTAAGATTTTATTTTCAATAGTAACAATACTATCGTTTATTTGCTTTAAAGATTTACTAAAGTCTGCAAACTGTTCTGAAAAGTTTTGTATAGCACTTTGGATTGGTTTTAATGCTATTTTAGTTCTTCTAAAAGGAAATTTGAGCCATTTAAATCTTTATTACTTACATTAAAAGTTTCTGTAGGTTGTCTAGATGATTTCAGTCTTTTTGAACCTGAATCTTTTTCAGGAGAGAGCATTGAAGTATATTTGGCCTTTGTAGGCTGAGTCTCCATGGAGTCAGATTTTGTAGCCATGCCCAGAAATGGAATGCAGTTAACAGGATACCAGGAACCAGGAACAGACTGGAGCAGTAGGAGTCCCAGCAGCAGAGAGACCAAGAATGTTCTGAGGTAAAATAAATCCCAGGATAATAATTCCAGAAGAAAAAATAATCCAAATGCGTAGAAAAAGATTTATAAAATCTTTTAGTATAAAAATTTGAGGAAAAAGGTTGATGTAAAGTTGTAAAAATAAACAAAAGTTAAATAGCTGTGAGGAGCTCAGAGAGTAAGGACTAGACTAGTTGGCAGCCATCTTGGAATATGCAACCTCATTTATACTTATCACAACCCCAAAATTACTGTACATTCCTTCATTAACACTTACATTTTCACTGTATTGCAATTACTGTCCTCAGAAATCTTCCCACCCCTACACACCTTAATGGAGTTCAGCAGTTAAAGTCCAAAATTCCTTCTTTGCCATCTTTCCTAGCATTATGTGTGTCCTTTTGTATTTCTTTGCTACTTTTCTTATTTTCTTACCTAAACAACCTACCATTCTAAGTGCTAGAACATTCCTGAATAGAATTTTACTAGCTTCAAATGCACCCCCCTCAATCCCATTCTTTTCTCACTTGTGTGAAAAGTATCTATCAGACACCTAAGATACTGCCTTTCACACTTTCCTCGATACCACACTCCTTTATTATGTTCTTCACTTTTTTTTCAAAACAACTCACCAGTATAATCAAGTACCATAGTCTCAGACACAAATGAGTCATCCATATCTTTTACTCGCTAATCCTACCTTCCTGCACTTTTTATGCACTTTAAATAACATAATCCTTTCTTTACCCATAATCCACCTACCAGCTCCTCCCCTACAATTATGTAATCTGAAACTGCTTCTCACAAATCAAACCACTACTATGAAAGTTCCTCCTACTGCCCAATATATGTAATTCAATAACAGTTTCTATTACTCTGCTTCTGTATAAAGAAACTTGCAGAAGGAAATGTATTCATCTACACACATCTAATATTTATCTAATTGCATATCCTTGACTCAGTTTATCTTCTGTTCTTTAATCCTTCTTAATTAACATTCAGTTAAAATCCAACTAATGACAACCTACCATTAAACACAAAATATGCACAATTTATTAGTCCCTACCTCTACCCTTATACAGCCATTCACTTTTATGTATGAGGCTGAATCCTGCAGTATCCCATCTGAAAAGGTAAGCCCTTCATTTCCATGGAGACAGTGACCAATCAGTACCTGCAGTGAGTCCCTGCCACCCTTGAAAGGTGCAAGACAGTGAAGAGATGCTTATGTTGTGATCCGGGTGTGGACATTCATGTACAACTGGAGAAAATCTCTTAAATGGAAGGACTACACATGAGAATCATATACAGTGCAGCACATGGTGGCTTCCAAATCCCCCAACTCCTGTGCTGGGCTGTAACAATACATGCTTCAATCACTCTGGCACCATAACATTTTTTCCTTTGAGAGGATAAATGTTCTTATTGTGATTAAATCAAGAATCATGCATATAATCCATCACATTAATTGTGAAATCCCATTACATTTTTTTTTTGCCATTTCCCTGTAAAGTTGGTAGTAAAAATAAATCTGCATGGGGCTTAAAGTGTTGCAATGTACTACAGGGCTTATGTCTAAACTCATTATGGAAAAATCAGAAAACTAAAACTAAAAGTTCCTATCTTTATACAGATAATTAAAAGTCACTGCAAGAAACTCCACTTGTTGCAAAACCCCTCAAATCATCCTCACTCACTATCTCTCTCAATCTGTAACCCACTAATTAATAACCAAAAAGGTTGATTACTCAACCCAGAGGATGTGAAACCTCACATTTGTTAGAAATAAGGGTCAGTTAATAACTGCCAAGCAGTTATTTGTTTCATATAATTATGACTCTGCATCATTAATAAAACAATATTATATCTGCATTATTTAGTCGACCTCAAATTATGAATTATAATCACTTGTAGAAAAATTAAAAAAGGTAGTCAATTGACCAAGCTTCAGAATTACTCAATCAAGGTATTTTAGACTTTGCTTGTAACATAACCAAGACATGTGGGAGGTACAGGTGTGTGCCTCAGAGTTACCTTTCTGTAGAACAGACTCATTCACATGAGGCACAGCTTTTCCCTACCCCTTTTAAACAGGAACCTGGACCAGTGAATGGGAAATTCAGAATGCACCCCAGGTCTAGCATCTATGTCTCTAATGGACAGAGACAGCCAGTAAATCTTAACCTAGATTATATATACAAGTTAAAATAACTTCTAAGACACATAACCTTACAGGATACAATTGGGATGCTTGGTTACACATGTAAAGCCCCAGTAGTCATTAAATTAGTATATACCTATGAATTAACCCTTAGTGTCCCACCAACAGCTTATGGATCTCAGGTTATACCAAATCAAACCAAGACTTACTGAAGCATTATCCTATGGACTACACTGCATGACTGATACTTGCACAGGGGTGCTGCAGCCAGGCAGGAAGTGTGAGAGTCTGACTTAGGGTTGCCATTTCACTGCCAGTATGAGTATAAATAGTGGCATCCCGATATACACAGTAGGGTATTACAACCGAAAAAGCTGCAGTCTGTCACATACCGTGTTCTTACCTCTTACAATCAATGGGTACAATAAATGTATCAAGTGCAATCTAAGGGAGCACTGACTGCTTTGTTATACCACCTGCTACCCTTCAGTCAAAAGGCACACTAACTGGTTGTCTGTAATAACTCTACCCCTTCAATGAAAAGGTGAAAGGGTATACTGAGTGAATTGCTTTTGAACCTGCTTTCCTTCAACCATATGAGTACAATAAATTACCAACACCTATGCCACTCTAATGATGAAGTACACTGAATAAATAACTATCCCACATTCGCACATACTGTATCTTTCCATCTTTATATATGGACAGGTGAGGCTCTTCTTAAGGGCTTTACAGGAACTTTGAATATAAAATAAGTGAAGATCGTGTCAGAGACCAGAAGTGGAAACCCTTCAGTCTTTCCCCTCTGACATTCTATGCAAGTAGGAAGATACTCCCTACTAGGAGACTGTAGCAGACGGCACTCTAAGTTATTTTGGCCTCCTTTCTTGTATAAGTAGCAGATGTATATTTGTATGTTCAGCTTCAAAAGCCACATTAGAAGGCAAAGCTTTGATGTATATAAAGAAATCGGTACTCTCTTGCCAAAAATCGGTCAATATGTTGAGTCTGGAAAGTGATTACAGAGAGGAGTTCACCTAATATTGACAGCACTTTGCCTGAACAACAAATTATGCAAATGAAAAAAGCTTTACTTCTCTTCACTGAAATGTTTAAGGAGGAATTGCTGTGTAAATGTTGGATCCTTTTGTTATCTATAACCCCTACCTTATAAGCCCGTGACTGTAAATCATCCTTCTAGAACTGGAAAGAGAAGACTGGAAACTGTGATAGCACAATCCTTATGGGCTAACAGGTAATGTGACTTTAGTACTGAAATATGTAATATGGATTGTAGATCTTAGTCAGAACCAACAAATTTATTGTATGTTTTAACATAAAATCAGGGCAAAGTGTGAATGAAAAACTACAGCATGTGATTGTGCAGCCAGTAACCAAAACTAATAAACCAAAAGGCTCATGCAGCGTCAATCCAGGTTACCCAGGGCAAAACTGTAAATGAGCCATGACTTAAGGTAAAGGTCCACTAGAAGGAACTTCTTTCAAAACAAGTGTATTGTGAATTACAATACAACATACAAATGATCAAATGCTGTAGCAAACCAACACAGCTAATAAATGGTTAAGTGCTTTCATCCCTGTATGTTGGGACTGCATCAGAACCATTAAAACATAATCAAACATTTTAAATAAGCTATTTAAAATACCATGTGACATCTGTTCATAGGTAGGTACTAGGCTATTGGTTCTAGGGCCTATATACGGCTAGCCAAAAAGGTACCCTGGCTTTTGCTACCCAAGAAAATAATTTTCCTGTGCCCCTGTCGTGCAGTGCCACAGAGGTGATCCCGGGGTGAATTTCCTATTTCCCATCCAATCATCAAGATTTTTCTTGAAGAGTGCTAATAAGGAGCTTTGTTTGATATAGATAGGTAGTTTGTTCCAGAGTATGGGAAGTCTCTGGGATAGGAATCTATCCCTCCAGCATGTTCGGTTTATTGTGGTGACAAGGTTTAGGCCCCTAGAGCGTGTAGCTCGGAGGGATTGGGATTTCTTTAAATGGAGCATGTCCAACAGCTCTGAGATTGACATAGCTTTGTCTGTTAGGCAGAGATCGCCTCTGAGTAGGTGATATGTGATGGAGTAAAGCTGGAGTTTTTTGAGAAGGTCTGTGTAGGGCATCTGTTTGAGGCCGTTAATCTTTTTTGTGAGGTATTTCTGCAGCCTTTCCAGTTGTTGTAGTAGTCTTGTGAGGTACATACCAAAAGGGGTGTTTTATTCCACAATGGGTCTAATGAGTGATGAGTAGAGGGGAACAATGACCTATTTTTTCCTGGATGAGAAACCTTTTATGATGAAGTGTGCTACAATGAAGGATTTCCTGACTACTGTGGCAATGTGATTATCAAAGGAGAGACTACTGTCCACCTGTGTCCCAAGATCTCTTATCACACTTTCAGTGTTAAGTAGACTACCGCCTATGTCGTAGCTCATGGCTACAGAGTTTTTACCAAAGGGTATGACAGTGCACTTTTTGGCACTGAGCTTGAAGCCATGGCTTAGACACCAGGCATCTGTCTCAGTGAGGCCCTTTTGTAGGATGCCCACATCGTTATGAGTTTTGATTATGTCTCCTAGTTTGCAGTCATCTGCGAACTTAGTTAGCCAAAGACCTTCTGTGTTAGCCTGTACTTCAGAAAAGTAAATAACAAACAGGAGAGGACCCAGGACTGAACCCTGTGGTACTTCACTTATTACTAGTCTGAAGTCGAATTTGGAGTCTGCTACTTTCACAGTGTGGGTTCTGCCAGTGAGCCAGTTGGCAACCCATCTTGTGACATAGAGATTTATACCTAGTTTAGTGAGTTCATCTATAATTCCAAGGTGGGGGATAATTTCAAAAGCCTTGGGGAGATCTAGATAGGCTGTGTGAAGCACCTTACCCTCGTCTACAGCTTTGGTGACTGCTTCAAAGAAGTTTATCAGGTTTAGGAGACATGATCTGCCTTTTACAAATCCGAACTGGGTGGAGTCCAGAGTTTGAGTATTACCAATGTCTTTGTTTATAAATTCCATGATGATACGTTCGATGGCCTTGCAGACCAGGCTTGTTAGGCTAATGAGGCGGTAGTTCCTGGGGTGCATGGTGGCTTCCCCTTTGTGGAGTGGGATAATTGTCACTGTGCACCATTCAGTGGGCACAAAGCCTGAGGTGAGGGTACGATTGAACATGATGCTTAGGTGGGGTGCCAGTCCATTTTGTAGTTCATGTAGAACGCAGCCTGGGATGTTGTCAGGTCCCATGGATGCTGTGTTCTTGGCTTTGCAGAGTCTGTTTTTTACCTGTGCAGCCATGATTACAGGAACTTTGGATTCTTCCAGTATAGAGATGGGCCCTTTAGGGGGTGAGAGGGGGGTAAAGTTAGCAGTGAACCTATCTGCCAGGATGTTGACAATATCAGTTGGTTCTGTATATTTAGTACCATTGTGCTGTAACTGAGTGCAGATCTGAGTGTTGCCATTGAGATTCTTGACATAGCTATAGAATGCTTTGTGGTTGTCTTTAGAATCAGTGGCAATTTTGTTTTTGTAACTAGCTTTGGAGGATTTTATGAGGGATCTCAGCTTCTTACTGAGGCTGACTAGGGAATTCCTCCAAGCATGGGATTTTACTGTTTTTTGCAACAGTTTCTTTCTTCTGTTGTAGAATTTGTTTATGGCAGGGGCACCACCGGATTAGCTTCCTTTTTTTTTTTTTGAGGCTAGCATTTTGGTTCTGTTAGTGCTTATAAAGTGCATTTGTGTAGGATTCAGCAGTCATACCTTTATTGTCCATCTGCATGGGTGTTGTGAAGTTTGCCACTTCTGTCTGAAGAAGCGTGAAGTTGGCTTTAGAGAAATTTTTTACGGTGGTTTCCCTAATGGGGGGTGGGGACGGGATGTGGATGTCTAGGGTGATTAGCTTGTGGTTGGATCTGACCAACAAGGAATTCACCTCTGGTGTGGAACAACCGTCACCCATGTTTGTAATGACCAGGTTTAGGATACTGCTGCCCCTGTTGGGGATGTGGATAAGTTGATCCAAAGCGTTGGAATTTAGGAATTCCAGAAAACGTTGAGCAAAAGAGTTGGTAGATGAGTAGTTTTCCCAGTTAATGGTGGGACAGTTAAAATCGCCCATTATTAGGGTGTTAGGTTGTACCCTGTGTATCAAGAAATGAGGAGTGGGAATCCTGGGTCATGGTGGGGGATTTGTAGCAAGTTACAATTTGGATTGCGGTCTTGCCCAGAAATAGTTGCACGTGGATAATCTCGGATGTATTATGCTGAGCAACTAGCCTGGAGGTGTGGATATCCTTAATGAATATGGACATGCCTCCGCCTTTAGTGTTTCGGTCCAGGTTAGATGGCTGAAAGATGTGGTATGAATTATAGCCTGGTAATGCAGGTGTGCTCTCTGGAGCCTTGAACCAGGTCTCTGTCACTGCACAGATGTCGATGTTCTCCATTTTAAGGAGTGCCTCAAGTTAATACATTTTAAGATTTAGACTTCTAGCATTGAGTAGCATTACCCTCAGATTTTGCTTGCTTGTACCTGTTATGGTGGTGAATTTGTCATTTGTACCTTGACTAAAAAAGGCACTATAGGGGTGGCAAGAGCCTTAGTCAGTATCTGGAATCGCAAGGGTGACAGGTGCACCCCAACTCTGGCAAAGCATCATGGTTTGTCGATCATGTCATCCCAGGCAGACAGATACTGGATCCCCTTAGAGTGACACCAGAAGCTTAGCCAATTGTTGAAGTCAATCATTTTGTCCTTGTACTGTGGTATCATTGTGGGTGATGGCAGGATGCTACTCAAGAGCTCCTCCATGTCTCTTTTCATGTAGTCCAGGGAGATACGTCTCAGGTCATTCACACCAACATGGATAATGACAGTGGCATATTTGTACTTGTTGTGGAATGACCTGAATGCGTGTGTTATATGGCGGATCCTGGCACCCGACAGGCAGCTGACACTAACTTTTTCCTTGTTTAGCCTGGTGAGTGGAACATCATTGTACCTGACTACAGAGTCTCCTATGACTAGAGTGTTGGGTATGTTATTATGCCTTATGGGGTGTGGTTGAGTGGCACACTGAGTTTGTGGGCTATGCGTCATTTGGGTTGTGTTGGGGGGTGGAGGTTGCTTGCGTTTCTGCTTTGGAGGATTCTGTTGCTTGAGCAGATTTTTATTGAGAGCCTCCATGAATGTAAGTGTGTGTTTTGTGTTTCTATGTGTCTGTTTTGTTGGTGTAGGTTTTGAGGGACTATATGATGAGTGTGGTGTGGTGCAATTGTTTACCTTCTCCTCTTGACTGTCTAGTCCAGTCTTGGGTGAAGAGAGCTTTGCTTCCAGTTTGGCTATATAAGTGCATCTCTCACAGGTTGTAGTGTTGGGTGGTAGGAGGGGAGGCTTGTCTGTATACATGAGGCAATTGCTGCATTGCCCCAAGATGCCCAGATTCATCAGGTAGACAGGAGAAAACACTGGGAGCTGACCCTTAGACATGCCTGGATATGTGCTTATTTATTAAGTACTAAAAATTGTTTTCCTCTAGACAAGTGAGGAAAGTTGAGTGCTGTAGTAAGTGCTGAGCTCAAAGAAACAGATTTGAGTGCTAAAACAAAAAAACTGACTAGTTCTAAGGGAAAATTTGAAGAGCAGACTTTATGGTGCCGGGAATACTTTAACCCTAGCTAAGCGGCGATGCATAAAGTGTATTTTTTTTAAATATAACAGCAGCAATTGAGCAAACTGATTTAAACCAATTAACCAATAAAAAGCTAAAACCTGAGCCCCGTTCCAGCAGTCTTCGATCAGACAAGTTCTAACTGCACACTCCTGCAACTAGCGTGCAGGGGAACCTTCTCCAAAAAAAGATGGTCTGGATTAGTGCTCAAGTTATACAGCTAAAGCTAGATTCAGCAGGTCTGAATTTAGTCTATGCTACAACAAACAAGGTGTACCAGTTTCAGAAACAAACAGTTCAAATCAACAGGCACAATAAGCCTTTAACCAGAAACTCCCAGTTCAGAAGGGCAGAATCTACCCTCTCCTCCCACAAGAGTGCAGACCACACCTTCTTAATGTAAAATAACTGGCCCAAAGCCCAAGTGCTTAAACCAGAACTAATACACTTTTAGAATAACAGACACTAAGCTTTCAATCAGCAACTCCCAACTTATAAGGATGCAAGCTACCTGTCCTGCCACAACAGTGCAGACCACAAACCTTAATGTAAAACAAGTGGTCTGAAGCTCAAGTGCTTCAACCAAAGGCTTAGAACAACAGTTAAAATTTAATTAGGCTAGTAACAAGTAGTAATAAATGTAGCAGAATAAATGCAATTAAGTATTTTTAAGAACAAGCAGCAAAAGCAAAATAAAGTAATAAAGTAGAAAGAAACACAAATACAGTAAAACCAGATGAATAAAGTGTAATTAAAATTTAAAGAACCAAAATACAAAATCATGAATAAAATCACTTCATCATTCTAAAATACTATAATAAAAACACCAAATCCAGAACGAACAACTTCCAACAGGCAAAAAACTCAGACCATAAAATATTTTTAGCGCTTTCATTCACTTTATTACCGTGAACTTCTTCAGAAAAACTAACAATGAACACACCCTTTCCTTTTATACTGTTCAATTAATACATCTCAGGAAATGATGTAATGGCTTCAAACATAAAAATACCATATTTAAAATGTTTTCAAAAAACAAATAAACATTATTTTGTCTGTGCTTAAATATATAAAATCAATATAATGTATAGAATTATTTAATATGTAAAGTCCTTCTATTTTAAACTATCTATATAATAAAAAACATTTTAAATTGATGACTTCATTTAGCCCTGGTGTTTCTTCTGCCCCAAACACCAGTTGCCAAAAAGCCTCTCTACATTCCAAAGTGTTGTTTAAATCTCCCACTAATAAACCTTTGTCTACACTATCTAAAACAAAAAACTCATATTTTTTAAAATCAGAACATGAAAGTGCATGTCTGGCCAATGCATTATTTTTATCGTTCTTTTTTATGGCTAAAATGTGTTCATAAACCCTATGTTTAAAACTTCTCTGTTTTTCCTATATAATATTTTTTACATGTGACACAAGTTGCCATATAAACCACTAACTCACTATTACAATTATAATACTTTTTGGCCCAAAAGGTTTGTTTCAGATGTTCCACTACAACAAAGAAGGAATTACTCGTGTATCTACACTGCTTACAATTTGTGCAACTGAAAGTTCCTTTTTTATTTGAACAAACTCTATCTGTGTTATTGTTCTTTCCTGTTACTGATTCCAACATGTATTTGATATCAGTGGTTTTCTTGAATGTAAACTTAGGTGTTTGTCCTATGATAGAAGCCAAATCCTTGTTTCCAAGGATAATTCCCCAATTATTTCCAATGATAGATTTAATACACCACATTTCCTTGACAACTGGTATAGGGAATGCAGTGTAAAATTCTTGTGTGTGTGTTTCAGTGTTAATACTACAAACAGTTGGTGCGCCTAGTGCTAAATCATTTGAAAATAAAATAGGTTTAGCCACCCCTTTTCTCAAAGAACTGACTTCACTTTCTATTTTTTCTAAAAAATCTTGTTCACACCCTCTGTTGAGAAACAGGGATCTCAAGAATAAGAATTCTTCCATAAAAATCTCCTCTTCTAAGGTGAGTCTACTTAATCTTATTATTTGACCCTTTATAACTCCTCTTTTCATATGAAATGGATGCATACTGTCCTTATGTAAATATTGATTGGCAAAGTATGGTTTCCTATATATTTTACTTTTAAAAGTTTTGGTGATATCATCAATGCTTAATGTCAAATCCAGAAAATTTGTGTTTTTCCCAAATCCCCCAATTTTGAAGGACAAAAAATCAGTAGCCTGATTTAAATTATAAACAAATTCCACAAACTCTGCATATTTGCCCCTCCATAGGAAAAACAGGAAAACAAACCTTACTGAAATTTACATTAGATCTCAAAAACTTAGTTTCCCAATTTGCCATGACAATGTTAGCAAAGGACATGGCTACCCTTGCCCCCATGGCCACTCCTGAGGTTTGTTTGTACAAAATGTTGTTAAACTTAAAAAAGTTATTGTCCAAAACTAATTCCATTAAACCACACAACATGTTTACTTTCTCCCCTGAAAAATATGTGTATCCGGTTAGATATTCTCTCATAAATTATATTCCTTGTTCTTGATCAATTGAGGTATACAAATTCTTTACATCAAGTGTACCAAAATATAAATCAAATCCTCACTGAAACTACCATAATCCCTCAATATTTCAAGTAAATGCCATGAATCCCTGATGTAAGATTCAGAATTCTGAACCAGTGGATTCAACATGCTGTCTAACCAAAATGAAATGTTTTCGGTCTTTGATTGCTTTGCTGAAATGATTGGCCTAAAAGGTAAAACACTATAATACTTTTACATAAACATACCTGAACAATACACAATTCATTAATTTATTTAAAACACCAACATTTTAAAATACTAATATATAATTTTGACACGTTTTGTAAGCCAGCAGCTTTTAGTTTCAAAATAGGTGTGATAGTAATATGTTCAGTCAGGCTGGGTCAGACTGAAGCATTCAGTCTTAGTTAATAAATCCTCCTTTCAATCTCAGTTTCCCAAGAACTACCTCCTAAAACACCTTGGAACAGTTTGAAAAAGGAACACTAGTAACTGAAGAATTCCTACTTAAAATGAGTGTAGTTTTAATCACATTCATCACATTCATCCCCAACAAAGGTTTAAACTTGACACCCATCAATCTAAAACTTCTTCCTCTATGCTATACAAAAAATCCAGTGGGGTAACCCCTTTCATAAAACATGTGGGTCAGGTTTTCTACCTTTAACCCGAAATTAATAAAGTCTGAGCACATTCTTGCTACCCTCACAAGTTGCTCATTAAAAATGTTTTTCTTCATATACCATGGATGACAACTATCATAATTAAGTAACTATTGTAAAAAGTGAGTTTTCCAAAAATTTTGGAACCAAAACACCCAATAGTCAATGTGATCAACAGAGTGTGAATGTGTAAATTTAAGTAAGGAGGTAGTGTTGTTAATGTATGATAAAAATTGATAAAAATTGATAAAAATCAGATCTGATGAAGCACATTTGGTGTGAAAGCACCCATCTGTTATATACTTTTTACTATTTTTATTTTTTAGATTTAACAAGTTTTTTAGATTAAATAAGTCTTTTATACAGTGCTGTGTTAGCTGGTTCTTTTGTTTTACTTGCTGCTTTTGAATTTATTATTGAACCAGCTTTTTCCTACTCAGTTTGAGTCTGTTTCATGATGTGAAACCTAAGTCAATGCAGATACTTCCCACTCAGCACTGCAGTCTGTTGTTGCAAGGTTACTGACTAAAAGTCCTTTTTTTACATACATTGTTAAGTTACTAGAGTCAGAACTTAGCAGGTGGATCATGCCATTGTACAAAGCTTCAGTCTTGATGTAAAGCAACAGAGAAGGTACCAGTCTTTGTAACACTGAGATGCACTCAAGGACTTTTCTTGGACATGGTGAAGACAACTGTAAACTGAAAAATTTCTGCAAGGCACAGCAGCTGAACTGACTAAGAACTGGAAAGAGAAAAGAGATGCAAGTGTTCAAAGTACACAACAAGGCATAAGGGGATGTGCATTGTTAGATTATTATTGCACACCAAGGGGTATTGAGAGAAGTAAGCCTGTCTGGCTTGTACCTTAAAATCCTTTGGTGTTTGGTAATATCTGTACCATGCATACCCCAAGTTCCTTATCGTAGTTATAAAATTGGCATCTTTTTTGTACTGAACTGTATTGTACTTATTTTGGATTCAATGTTGCATTTAATATTTTATGTACTGCAATTATTTCTTTTGGTAATCTATTTTAAAGTAAAGCTTTTCCTCCATCCATTTTAACTAAATCATTGTGTA
This sequence comes from Protopterus annectens, assembly GCF_019279795.1. NCBI lineage: Eukaryota > Metazoa > Chordata > Ceratodontiformes > Protopteridae > Protopterus > Protopterus annectens. The sequence goes on along the minus strand of NC_056750.1, from coordinate 677,915,566 downwards.
CAGGGTTACAATTCTTTTTTTTTATCTTTGTGAAATGCTTGAAGTTTCAGGGCAGTCACTCCAAGGGCTATTCTGTCAAGCTGTTGCATGATATTACATACTCAGAATTATAAATGGGTACCAACACCTTCAAAACCTCAGACACTGTTCTGTCGGGTGAAGAAATCCACATAAGCAAGCAAAGTGCCTCATAAGCATGTATACATCTTTCAGATAACACAGCCTCAAATCAGCCCCCCCCCCCCAATAATTTCTAAGTTGATTTAGTTGATGGCATGTGTGTTGCACCCTAAAAGCATTCACAAGGGTAGTTAGTCATTTGGTGGCAAATCCCAAGAACTGAAAATAATGAAGAGTAATGCAGTCTACACACCCTTCAATTTTTATGCTGTATTATTTTATTTTTTATTATTTTTATTTGACATTTGTTAACTGGGAAAGTCTGACTTGGAACGAAGCCAATTTTCAGCAGAGGCCCGAGGAGAAATGCTCCAGCCACGTCTTTGTAACGTGGGAGGAAACCGGAGCACCCGGAGGAAACCCATACGAACACAGGGAGGACATGCAGACTCCGCAGAGAAGGCACGCCAGCTGAGAATCAAACCGGGGAACTTCTTGCTATGAGGAGACAGTGCTACAGCTGCACCACTGTGCCGTCCATATGTATTAGACAATATTATTTTTGTTGCCTCTGATTAGATTTCACATGTAATTTTCTGAGTGCTTTAATTTTATTTTAAAAAGTATTTGTATTCATGAAGTCTTGTTTCCAGATTTACCTCTTATATTAAACAATGCCTGGTAGATTGTTTTACTGGTTGTGTGTGGGTGTAATTTGTACTCGTAGGTTAGTGTGATTTCTTCATGTTGCTACACTGACTGTTTTTGCTTCATTATTTATTTCCATTCGCTCCTTCTTATGCTTCATTTACTATTTGTAGAGTTTATGCTTTCAGTTTATTTCAATGATTGTTTTACTTTACCTTATTGGCCGTGTGTTACTGCTTCTGATCATATTATGTACATAAACTTGAGATTTTACTGGTTTTGTTACTGTAAAGTATGATAAAATATATTTCCACTGTCTCAATCACTTTTATGTTTTATTATTATTACCATTTTAGGCAGACTTAATAATGTATTTGAGTTAGGTATGGCATTTGATTTTTTTTATTGATTTTATTTTTTGTCTTCGGAGTATTTCTGTGTTTGTCAGTTTTCCTGTTAAATGACTTCAAACCGGTGCCTGTTTGTTGGATTTCGAAGCCTGGGAGAGAGTATGGATCTTTGAGTGAATGTAAGGTTCCACCTGACTGCCACTAGCTTTTCCAGGTGCTTGGAACATATTTGATGCACAGCTAGCTAGTAATTTGATTTGACATTTTTTGTGCCCATTTAATAAGACATAATAGCTTTGAGAATCAACAGAAGTGAAAGAAATACTTTAAGATTTGTAAGATGCCGATTATGATATGGGTAATTCCAGCTTTGAGGGACAAAACAGCAGAGAAATTTAACCTCAGCTCTCAGGGCTGTCAGTGTTGAGATGAGTAACATTAGCTTTGGAGGACACAATGGTACTAATAACAGAGATAACTACAGGTGACAGGAAAACAATTGGATGAACTCCAGCATTCCCAGATGTTAGTCTTGAGATGGTAAACCCTGCTTCTGGGGATACCAATACAGAGAACTTTAACTCTACACTTAAAGAATACTAAAGTTGAGAGACAGGAGATTTTGGGATAGTTGTGTTAAGATGAGTACCAGTACATTTGGAGACAACCACTTCTTAGAGGCAGAAACTTGACCTTTGGTATATCAGCTTTGGGAGATGCCAACATCATGAAGTGCATGTCACTGTTGAAATGCCACAGTTGAGAAATGCGATCCCAGCTTCTGAGACATTTCACTGCTGAGAATGGTAATCCATACTTTGAAGAACATGAGCTCAGCAGGAGTAACCTCAAATAAAATTATTACAGATGTTGAAAATGGTGACCTCAAGATTAGGAAATTCCAGAGCTAAAAGGGGTAAATCCAGATTTGGGGATTATTACAGACAGGGGTAGATCCATTTTTGGTGATGGTCGAATTAACAGCAACATACCAGCTTTTGGTAAGGTCATTACTGAGAGGTCAGCATTTAGGATTACCAGTGATGTGAGGAGCACTCCACCCAAGACACCCCAGCTCTAAGAAGGGCATCCTATGTTCTATGGGATGCCAGTGTTAGCAAGTGTAGTTAAAACTTGGTGTGGCTCATACTGTTTACTGCATATCATTACTGATATTGAATACTTCAAGAACCTTTAAAGACCAACTCTCTTTTTTTTAATTTTACTTTGCTGCATCCTAAAAAATAAGTAATTTGTTATATTAAATTGAACTCCTAAATCATTTTAGAATTATTGGTGAAATTTAAAATACTATGTGCTTTATCTGAATAATGACAACCTACTTAAATGTAAAGGTGGCTGTCCAAATATCTTGTCCAGCCAAACAGCACAAAAAATGAGAATTTTGACTTACCTGCTATAAGGTAAGTAGAAGATACTAATGTAGTGCTCCTATTCCCAGGCTGAAAAAATGTGTGGTGCCAACAGTAGTCATTGATAAATGTTGACCACATTCCCAAGTCTGTACACTTACTGCCTTTTAAACCTGCTGTTACAAAGCCTTACATCATTCTAAGAGTCTAGCTGCAGATTGGGAGACGCACTCACACTTGATCTGTCTGTTAAATACCTGTCCCCACATTACTGCGGTTTACTTTAGACAACCGATTTTACGGGCTTATGGTTTTCTCAATGAACATTTCTCTTACTGACAGCCAAAGCCTGTCACATATTAAAGCTTTAAAAATACAAGTGTAAAACAAACCCTAACATTTGTTACTTGTTCACAGATTGTGCTACATTTTCTTCGGTATACATTTCTTCAGTAGGAATATGTAATAAAGTCAGTGGCCTTTTAAAACCCAACTCCGCTCAAAGGTCCTCTGGTGTAGGTAAGGACTGACAAAGTAAATGTTTAAATGCATGGCTTGTTTATTCATCTAGAAATTGAAGTTATAATCAATGGTAGAATCATAACTGAATTGTTATTCATTCATGATACAGATGTCAAGAAATACACCTCAAGTGAAGCAAACATCTCACCTAATCATAATTCACTGTAGTACATGGAGAGTTACACTGCTTCCACATACTACCAGTTTTAGAAAAATTCCAGAAGGATGAACGTTTTATATTTTTGAAAGCCGTAAAACACTTAGCACTGCCTCACAGTCATCAACCAGAAAATCTCCCTCTGATGACTGAACAGCTTTAAAATCCATTAGACACTACATTCTGACATACTTGTATGTGTGTGTACATGTGATAGCAAACTGTAGATCAACTATCAAAACTGTTTTAGCTTCTTTGTTATTGTACTGTGGTGATCTGTACAGGCCATTTATAATGCTGTAGTGCAACACTAGAGTTTAACAGTACTGAGAAGTGCTTAACAAATCTTTGTTAAACACATTTCTGAGTGAACAAGGATGTTTAACAAAGCATATTTTTAAATGTGAAGAATAACTGCAACATTCTGTTTACTAGATAGTATTTGTTTATGTCTCAAAAACACCAATTGCAAACATCCCGTTTAAGAGTTCTATAACATCTTCACAAATATTCATCTGTAGGTCATCTCTGAATGCTACTTTCTAAAATGGTAGGATACTGTAATATTCACTAAGTCAAGTGCTCTGTGACTTCCATATACTGCTTTGCATTTCTTCCATGATCATAAGTTCTTCATAACACTGCTGTGCCTTGTTTGCACTTGTATATTACCACTTGTCACCATAAATTACATGTGCTAGGAGTATAAATATTTACATTGCAAGTTAGAGGTCTGGTCATGCGTTTTTACCATTTGCTTCTGTGTGTCTTAGTTGGGCCCATCCACTTAAACATTAAAGGATATTTTAACTGATAAATGCCTTCTGTTGTGTTGTTGCTGGTACTCATACAGCAGCACAAAGGCCTACTTCATTACTCAGTGAGTAACACTTGGCTGAAACACATTTTGATCAAATGAGGTCACTGCAATTGTCTTTACTCCAAGATGCAGCATATCTAAGAGTTGAGTGGGACTAACGTGCTCCCACAAAAATATGTACATATTTTTTTTTTCAAAAAATATGCAGATCATTATCTATTGCAGTTGATAGTTTCCAGTGATATATATTTGATGGAATCTGGGTAATGGGAGAAGGGGACACAAAGCTGTCTAATGTCAGAGCTGACCTAAGTTGTTTCACCTGGTTAAATGACCTGCTCAGAGCTGTTCAATAACCAGGTCAGTAATGCAGTGTAAGTATGTGGAATGGCTATTATACACTCAGTCCAGTGTTTGGTTCAGCAAGCGACTTTGGCAGTATTTTATTTTAGTCAGCAGGAAACTAATGTACTTCAGCTGTTTGTGCAAGACCACCGTGCACAGTCACTTGGCTTTTTCACTTTTTCCTATTGCTATGTAACAAATATTATACATCAGTTCATGGTGTGTGGTGGGTGGCTTGCTCTTCTACATTTTTTGTTGCAGAGGGGGGGCTTACTCTCCTGAAATTTTTTTGTCGGTTTTGAGTTAGTTCTAATTGGTTTAAAAAATAAAAATAAAAAAAAATGCAACTCAGAAGACAAGTGATTCAAACTGGGTTAGATGAAACATGTTGCATTTCAGAATGTGGAGAGGGTGATGTAAAAGAAGTGACATTGTCCTGGTGTGGATAAACAGGTGAGTGTGCACAAGCACAGACACAAAGAAATATGGACTGTGTCAGAAGTGGTATAAATGTAGCCTTCAACAACTGTGTGGCTATAAAGAAGTATGGACTATTTAAGGAGTGAGAAATGTCAATAAAATATTGTCTGGACTTGTGTCTTAGTTTAAAGATGTACAGCATTTTGTGAATGCTGTTGATCGGGTCTATATTACCAGATCGAACCTTTAGGTTTTTGAATACCTAAAGATCGAACTCATAATATCGAAACCCAAACACCGCGAATGGCCGCTTTCACGCAGGGAAAGAATTCCCTTGGCCAAAAGAAAAAAGACATTTTTGAATCCAAATCAAGTGGGGGGGCTTCACCCACCCCAACTAAATATACCAACTCTGAGATTGTTCTACATTGGACAAAAGGGCAAAATCCGCATAACGGCCAAGGGAATTCTTTCCCTGTGTGAAAGCGGCCATTTGGGGTTTATACGTTTAGATATTAATAGTTTTATCTTTAGGTATTCGATAACCTAAAGGTTCAATCTGGTAATATAGACCGTGTTGATCTGACTCAGACTTTGGTGCATGCAAATTGCGTTTCTTTCTTACTAGCGCCATTCCACATTTTCATTTCCTATCCCTAAACCTGCCAATGGCCGAGGTGGTCCAAGCTTCAGAGAGCATTATTGAGGCCATATATTAGAAGCACAGAAGCAGCACTGAATAGCTGATGGGCTTTACTGGGTGCACTATGCCTGGTGAATCATCGTGATGCTGTTTTATTTTTTACTGCAATTGTGGTCTTATTGTTACAGGAATAACCTTTAGATACATGGAGATAATGTGTAACCCAAAAAGTGCTACAATGGTGCAAAAAGAACAAATAAACCAAAAAACACACCACCAGGGTTTCCGGACTCCACACAGTTTTATTTAACACAAATTGTTAAGTGCTTTCATCAATCCAAGTTGACTTCATCAGAACAGTTACTCATTTTCTACCTCTTCCGCCTCACATCTATGTTCAATTTCATTTTCAGAAAAGTTGCTATCATCACTGTCAGACATCTTTGTAGGTTTATTTTAGAATTTTAATCTCCCCACATACAATATAAGCAGAAGGTCCAACACCATAAACACTGAATAACCTAGGAACAGAAACAAATATCCAGGCCACCTGACACTAGCTGCAGTAGTGTCAGGTGGCCTGGGTATTTGTTTTTGTGTGTGTAATATGCTATTGCAGTGTGGTTTCAAAGTGTGCAGAGTTTAGCTGACTTGATGAAAGTGGAGTTAGAAAAATCAACTTTGCAGAGTTTTGCTAGTTGCATTAAGTAGAGCGTATAATTCTCTTACAGACTTAATGGGGACTGATCTCTAATTAGGATAAACCTCTTGCATCACAAAGTAATATTTGCTTTGCATGTCCATCAAAAATTATCTGATACTGCTTCACCTTATCTTGCATTATGGGTATTTCTCCATGTTAAGTGTGGTGAAATTTATGGTTTGTGGTGAATCTAATACAGACAGACACAAATCATATTTCACCCTTTAGCCAGTTAATGCAGACAAAAATCATATCTGATCTTGCTAAAGGCATGTTTGCGAGACTAACAAACGTGGCTATATTTATCAGTGAAGGTTGTTGTCATGCTGCCATGACATCGCTAAAACGCAAGCGATATCCAGCACAAGAGAGCACGAGACCGCAAGGTAGATTAAGGCAGTGCCCCTTGATGAGTGGACTGTTGTTCCCAATAACCTGAAATTATGCTGATATAAGGAAGGATGGTACAAAGTGAGCTGCTACTATGTCTGTTTTACTCTATGACAAAATAAAACCACCACATGGAAAAAGCACTATAGCTACAGTGATTACATAGCTGTGCTTTTTTATGAACTCTGTGCAATAAACTGTATGGGTTCATTAAAACCTCTGGTACCTTTCAAAGCCAAATTACATACTACACTTTATTGTCTCACTTACCCGTTCACACATTGTGGCAGAGTGAAGTTTCTAACAGCTTTTAAAGCTGTGCAATCTTCAGAGATAGCGGCAGCTTATAACGGGTGATTCAGATAGTCATTTATGGCTCACAACTTTTGGAGGAACCATGGCCAGCACAGCAAAAAAGTGCCACAGTTGTTTCTGCTTTGATGCCATGGGACGTGTATCTATTTATTTTAATTAAATGTTTTTTTTTCACTAGAAAGCCCACAAATGTGGGTATTTGCCACTGCATTCAGAAAAGCAGTAGCTGTGAGAGACAAGTTTATCAGGCAACCAGATATTGGAACTGGACAGACAGGTTTGCTGGGTGAGTGGGAGATTGCTGGCAACAGTGAACAACTTAGTGTTTACATAAAATAGACTTGAAATATGTTGAATAGCCATTGTTTTATCACATTACACTTTAAATATCTGAGATGTACACAGACAAAATAGCTGTAAATGCTGGGTACATACAAGGACTGTCTGAAGAAGAAAATTGCTGACTGCAGATGTTTGGTCACAGGACTAATATTTATTTATTTGTTTAGTTAAATAAATAGTCCAACTGGGTAGGAGTCGATTTACACAGGAGGCCTGGGGAAAAAAGGCACCAAACTATTATGAAAGATTTTAACAATAACAATTGACTATCTTCAAAAAAAATACCAAAAACATCTACAGTTTAAATAATTATACCAAATTTGACATAATATAAAAATATTGGTTAAGAATAGATACAATTATATTACGATTTAATAATTAGAAATATTTTAGCCAGGTTACAGAGAAATTAAAGGTAAGTTATAGTATATACAAACAGGAATTACATTGTGAAGTGAGGGGAAAAGCAGGCTTATGGTATATTTTGAGAGGAAGCCAGTGATGAGAAATTGATAGAAATAAGTGAAGAAGGGAGGGTATGGAGGTGTAAGGCATGAATAGGCACCTGTTCACATTTAGGGATATAGTTTATTCTGGAGTTCAGGAAAAACAGAGGCAGCTTTTGGCTAAGAAGTCTTTCAGAATGGTTTTGATGGATGGGAGGGAGGGTACTGACCTGATGGATACAGGTAAGGCATTCCAGGCCTTTGCAACATGATACAATTGCAGACAATGACCAGAAAATATGATAGATTTGTGGACAAAAAGAGTTTTTGGTCATTGGATTGTAATGACTAAAAAGCAACATAGCTGTTTAGAATGGTATTTAGTGCTAGGCAACCAGATGGATGCTTGATAATTTTGTAGGTGGTAAGCTGTGTGTATGTTAGTTGATAGGGTGGTTGTGACTAATGTAAGCTTTTTAGTGCTATGCAGTGGTGGATTCTGAAAGGGGTATTTGCTGCAAATTTATGCCTGGAGGTTAGTAGGGATGGGAGTGCCATAAAGAAGTGTTGGGAGGTTTTATTTGTGTTGATGAGAAAGTTTTTGGCTCTGTAAAGTATCCCTGGTTTTTGATGAGTTTTTTCCTATTCAATTTTGTATATGCAAATTGAAGTTAAAATCATCATGCACTATCATAGGCTCATAGGTAGGTACTAGGCTATCTGCCCAAGGGCATTTATAAGCCTAGCCAGAATGTGTTGGCTTTTGCCTCCCTTTTAAATTAGTTTCCTGGGCCTCATTGTCTCCTTACCTACCAGTCACCAGTATACCACATGGCGCTCTCCTTGGTCCCCTCTTCTTTAACATTTTCACCAACACCCTCTATACTTCCACCCTGGTACGATACGCAGGTGATTTCACTCTCATTTGCACACCTGTCAACACTGTACACCTCAAAAAAATGACTCAGGAAGCTTTAACAGCCACTGAAACATGGCTTCATAACTCACAACTCATGCTCAACCCAAAAATGATGAAGCTACTACCTTTTCCCCAAATCCCTCTCTCATGAGAAAACTAAATTTAAAGTCCACTCTCTCTCAATAATACAACCATTGAAGTCACTTCTCATAGCAAACTATTACGCGTGATAGTGGATGATACTCTTACAACTGACTTGCATATACAAAACTGCATAAGAAAAACTCATCAAAAACTAGGTATGTTTTATAGAACTAAACACATTCTCACTGACTCAACTAAAGCTACACTTGCCAGTACTTATCCCCTCTCCACTCCTTTATGGCGCTCCCATTCTTACTAACCTTCAGGCTTCACAAAAATTTAAATTTGAACAATGCTATAACAAAGTTGCTAAATTTGCAGCACATACCCCTTTCAGACCCCACCACTGTATAGCATTGAAAAACATAAATTGGTTAGAGCTGCCACATCAACTAGCATATACACAACTTCTTGCCACCTATAAAATTATCCAGCATCCATCTGCTTGCCCAGCACTAAAAAACATTCTGTACAACTATGTTCCCAGTCAGTCATTCTGATCCAGTGACCAAAAACTCCTGTCTGCAAGCCTAGCAAATCTGCTAGGCATTGTCTGCATTCATACAAGGTTGCTAAGGCCTGGAACTACTTACCTGTATCCGTCAGGTCTATGCCCTCTCTCCCATTTTTCAAAACCACTCTGAAAGATTACCCTAGCTAGATATTGCTCTGTTCTTGCTCAAATCCAGGATAAACTATATCCCTAAATGTGAACAAGTATCTTTTCATTTCTTATACTTCCTTACTCTCCCTTCTTCACTTGCTTCCTTACTGCTATCTAATTCTCTTCTCTGACTTTCTCTCTAAATATACGATAAGCCTGTTTTTCCCTTACCTCACTTACCTTTACTTTCTCTACAAACTGTCTAAAGTTTCTCTAAATAGTTAATAATTGTCATATACCTTGTATCGATTATTAACCAGTGTTTTTATACTATGTATAATTTGTTACAATTATTTAAACTGCAAACGTTTTTGTTTTATTTTTGAAGATTGTAAAATTCTTCTTCTTAAAATGTTCCGTAATAATTCAGAGCTTTTCTTCCCAGGCCAGTGCTGAAAATAGGCTGCTAACCAGTCAGACTTTCCTGATAATCAAATATCAATAAATAAATACAATGCAACAATTGTATAGGGAAAAGTAATATTTTTATGTTATAGCAAATATACATATACTGCATGCTTTGACAGGCATGTATGAATTTTGGATTATGTTGTTTAATTTAGGGTTACCACCTATCTTTCTTTGTGAGGGACAGTCCCTCTTTGGGCAGTTGTGCTCTGTGAAGAAAACTAAAAAATGCTAATGTCCTAAGCATTTAGGACAAAAAATATATCACAAGTTTTTCTTGATAGTTGCATAAAACAGTTATTTTGTATCTGAAACACCTAGACGTTAATGAAATAGCATAAGCAACTCAAATGTTACAAGAATAAGCTTTTATTTTGGGAAAAAAATTAAAGTTCTCTTTCTTTTTCCACGAGTATGTTTTGTTCTGCAAAATCTCACGTTTCCACAAAAAAAGTCCCACTTTTGGATATTTGAAAAGTTGGAAACTTTAGTTATCTTCTCTTATATTAGCAGATACCAACAAATAAATAAATTGCGCCATCTTACATAATTAAGTAGCTCTAGTACCTCTATTGCTTTCTGTTCCCACCCCTCAACAAACACACACACACTTCTGATAGATACAGAATGTGTGCTTTATAATGTCCCTTGTTTGCGAGCACAGTTGTTTTCTCCCTTCGTTGCAAAGTGATGTTTTAATCCAAGAAGTGAGGCATATATCTACATACATAGAGGCAAAAAATGCAGCAAAGCCATTTACTTCTTCGATCTGTGGACAATAGAACCATTCCTAATAATTCACTATGAGAAGTGACATTAATGGTTGTATTATCAAGAGGGAAGATGTTAAATTTCGTTTCTTATGACAGATGGATTTTTGAGGGGGTGGGCATGAATTATGAGTTACAAAGCCATGTTTCAATGGCTGCTAAAGCTTCTTATGTAATTTTTTTGGAGATGTGCCATGTTGTCAGATGTACAAATGAGTGTGGAGTTATCAGAGCACTGTATTAGGGAGCCTATTGTGTGAATGTGTAGTGTGCGTTGGTGACAACGTTAAAGAGGATAATATGATTTTTGTTAAGCCTGTCTTAATACAGTGTAGATACTGTTTGTGTGAAATAAAGGAAAAAGCAATTTACTGTGGCCATTATTTTTGTCATAATCACACATCTGAGGTTTACTCAGTCAACAAAGTACCTATATCTATTGGATGGGGTGGAGTGCTATCTGTAGATGAAAGTATATTGCTCTTTTTTCATCTGCATATTTTAAACAGCCATTAAAATGTGTTTGCAAGACTAGTGTCCATGTGTGTAATGTAAAGTTGCAATACTTTAATGTGGTTACAATGACTACTATTTATTTATGAAAACAACCTTGAAATACCCTTAAAAACCTAAAAATTAAAAAGTCATTAACATTCAGAAGCCACAAAACACTTGTATTCTTATGGGGGACATTTACATATATTCTCTGGGCCCCCACTACAGGGAGCTTAAGGTATTTAACTCAGTGAAGACCCTAGCTTGGTTGAGACTTTTTGCAGTTTTTACTAAATACTTTAATACCAGTGACCATATACTGTAAGTAATGTTTCACTGCATTCTGTAATATGAATGATAGCACAGCAGTTAGCGATGTTTCACTACAGATTTTAACAGAAGTCACAGTATAGCAATTAGTGACATTTCACTGCATTCTGCTACAGATGGATTTCAATGACAGTGAGTTTAACTATATAATGCCAAAATGTTTTCTGGTACATGCCACTCACTGTGAGTTTATATGGCTCAGTATGGAATGGACATTTACGTATTTTGATAGTAGCAGCATATGTGAGAATAAGCCATACTTTTGTTAATGTTTAGAAACCCCACGTTTAATGTACTACTTTAATGCATATGCATTATATTTATATTATTTAGTAATCAGGCTGAATTACTTTGAGATAATTTTGTAGAGCTTCTCTACTATGATTGCCTGTAAATTGTGTTAATTCTTCACTCTCATGTAAACCATATGCAGAAGCAGTTTCCCCTTCATGTACATGAGTATGTAATAAATGTATAAATCAGCTTAGACATGCTAATACTAGCAAAGCTGCTTTTTACGTAGCTCATGGGAGCTCAATGCTCCTTGCTATAAATCTCATAGCACCTCAGAAAGGAACGTGTTACTGGAGAACTGCATGCTTGTATATGAGTGTGCCCCTAGCTTAGCTGATTATACACACAGATATGCCCAAAAAGGCAAGGTTATAGTGCTGTAAGCTCTGAGACCAGTAACATTATTTTTATTCTTCTTGACAATGAAACCCATGTTCAAAGCATGGGGCATTTGTTAGCTCTTTCAAGTCACTTCTAATATTTTTCACTCACAAAGTCATGCTGACCCTTTTACCATCCTTCATATTATGCCTAGCTATAAGTAGAGATACATTTAATCAGCCCATAATATTACTGAATAAAAAAAATAACAGTACAGTTCAATACTTGTCAAAAACTAACTTCTAGCAAACATATTGTATGATAAAAGGGTGCTCTAGGGCCCTATATAATTAAATGTATCTAGAGCTATACATTCAGGTATTATTCTGTTTACTGATGGGCAATACTGCTCCAAAGAGGCCAATTACAGTTACATACGTTATAATCCACCTTATGCAAGGAAAGTAAAGTAAGCAGCTTTTTATACTTACATAAGGCCTCTGTAAGCCACTGTGGTTGGTCATAATGTACAATGGCAACACAAAGTGTGTTCAGTGCAACAAGACAGAGAACAATCCAGTAGAAAGTCTGAGCTTTCACCATACGGCGAATGAAAAAACGAAACCTCTTCTCTTTTCGACGGAAGTAAGAGGAACTCTCATTTTTACCACTTTTTAGGCTGGCTCTTGCAAATGGTGATCCTGCAAAGAACATAAGAGATTTGAGTATTTATCCAAGTTGGTTCACATACACCCCACATTTCAGATGATCTAAGTTCCAGTGAATTTTTTTATTCTCTTTGTCACATTTTTTTCATTAAAAGAGATGTGATTTGATAATGAAAGGGCAAGAACCAGTTGCTGCAGACATCTAATAAAACTCAGGCTATACTTTTAATAGATGTGACACCACTGTGTATGTTCAGCAGTTCAGAACAGTGCAGTATGCTAAAGAAGAAATGAAATACTGAGGAACATTAGCAGCACCTGTCCTGACCCTATGAATTTTAGCCATAAATACAAAGCCCTGAAAGACCTTACCAAATCTATATGGTTGTTGATAAGCACTTATTCCTTTTGTATGTGCAACTTACAATCAACAGGTGTGTTAGTGCTGATTCATTTAAGTAACTATAAGGCATGATAGCGTGAGATTACTGTACAGGGCTAAGAAAAAGTAGAACTGATCATATATGAACTCAACTTTGGCAATTTCATATTACGTGTTCCTGCCTGAATTTTATTTTTATATAAATGAATGAATCTTACAATCTCCTATTGGCTTGAAAGCACAGTGCAATGTACCAGAGTTTGCAACCAGTTCCCAACTAAAATATTGTACATTGACTTAGTTCAGTCACCCCCTCCGAGTCCCAAATACAAGAGTTGAACTTCTGGATCTTCACCAAGATGACACTCCTGGGATGGGACTGTCCTCACTCCAGCATGGTCAAACCAGCATCTTCCTCTCAGTCCAGTCCCTTCCCAGTCAGCCCTCACCATTTTCCAAACCACTAAGTAATTTAGGGTACAGTCAGGGCCAAAACTTGTATGACTTGAAACCAACTTGTGCTACTTAGTTTTGGCAATATTAATATAAATATTGGAAATGTTACATGTCTTCAATAAGGCTAACAAACATCTTGCAAAACCTCCATGCACTTATATTTAACATGACGAGAAACCATATAGTTTTCTATCTCCCATCATGGCAATACTTGCCCCCCTCAAGAACATGTAATGCCCTCAGATATAAAAACATGAATGAAAATATGAGAATAGGCAAAACCTGTAACAGCACTGATTTATGTCTCTGTTGCAATGCATCCAGAAAATTTAATGACCCTTTTTTTGTTTTTTTTTCTTTTTTTACACCTTGCCTTTTCACATGTTGTGGGTCATGAACTGGCAGAGCTGTAACTGGGGCAAATGGCACCCTGCCCTCTACAAGAAGCAGAGTTATGAAATAAAAAAACTCCAAATATAAACATCACCCACATCATCCCAGCCCTAGGCAAATATCTACTAATTTTCTGTGCAACAGATTCAATTACTTATACTGGCTCCTTGTTACATTTCTAACACACAAACATGCACATATGCACACATGCACATAGAAGCTGCAGGTAGCCCTGATTTTTGATTCACTTAAGCACCCACAGTTGACAGCACGTCTGGTTAAATACTACTGATACTGCTTGAAGTATGATCAGTGTTAGCAGAAATTGTATAACTGACTTGGTGAGAATGATCAGCACCTCTTCTACAGTGTCAGTCGACATCCCTTATAGACTGTAGCTGGGGCAGCCACCTATGTATTTAGTTCAGTACTAGTGTTAGTGTTTGTCACAGACTTAGAAGTTTAACACTATTAAATACTGTACAAATACTTGATGTCTCCATCTTCTCAAGAAATATAGTATTAATGGATAAATGCAAACAATGAACTTCTTATCGAGTACAGCATATCATATAATTACGTATTATTCCATAATATACCCAAGTCATTCCAATGCAGGGAATGACCATATCACTTCATATTGTTGAAATATATGCAAAAAAGCTATAAGATGCAGAAAGTGAGACAACACTCTTGAAAACATTTTTTTTTGCATTGCCCAAAGTTATTATTCAGTTTTTAACTGGAGACCCAATGGCGTGCTTCATTTGGTCATAAAGTCAGACTTACAAAACTCAAACACATTTAAGCTTTATAAAACCAAATAACCTCTCAGTTTAAAACAGAGCAACACTACCTTCTTAAAAATTAAAATGGTAAATAAAGCCCACTCCCAAAAAAAGAAAAAAAAAAACAGATATGTATCCAAAGCAATAATTAAACATACAACTCCTAAAATGAGCAAATCCAAATAAAAGGCATAACTTATCTAAACAGAATTTCACAGTGCATGCGACAGATACTATATATAAAAGTATCTCAAAACATTTTACCCAAGGCATAGCTAAAGTAACCAATAGTGGACGTGGTGGAGGAGGGGCCAAATTAACAAGGGGGCTAAAGGGGTTACAGCTCCAGGCCTACATGTATGAAGAAATAGATTCTGTTGAATCTACTCCTACTTTAGTCTGAGATCCTTTACTACTTTCACACCAAATCAACAGCCATTTAATTTTCGGCACAAGGCAATGAAGCCCATAATCCAGCACTGGGGCAGGGACTGTTCACAGCATGTACCCACTTCTGCTTACATACTTCCATTAGTTCAACAGGGTTTGCTCTTGTGGGCTAACTGCAGCATTCAAAGGGTAAATTCTCAACTTCCAGCATCCCAGTATTCATTACTGATTACTATACTGTTCAACTGTCAGCACATATGCCATACTGGTTCAACAACTACCTTGGTACTTTTCAGCGCCAAATTAAACATTATAAATTATTGTCTCACTTAGTCATTCACTCAGTTATATTATGTTGCTGTTAACTGCATTGATCTGGCTGTTAATTAAAATTTATCATATAACTTCATAAAATGACATTTAAGAGGAAATATGCTTCTTGCAACCCTTCTGTGAATTGATGTTTCAGACCGGGATCTTTCCTGCAAAGGTCTTCACCCAGACAGAACAAACCAGCTAACAAAATGAATAAGACAGATAGATAGATGGATAAATAAATGTAAGGAACATCACAGCTCACAAGAAAGAGCAGTACTCTGATTCTCTGAATATAATGTGGGGTTCTCTTAGGTTCCTATGTAAGCAGGCTGTTCCAAGTCTAGACAATAACCCATATTCAAATACCCCCAGCCTAAAACACAAGGCAATATAGGCTATGGAGAATTTGAGGATTCCCGTCCAGTTCTTTAGGTTTGTAATGGATGTTTGTTCCAGAGGTGGCTGATATCTGTGATGTGAATCTATCATGACAAATTGTCCTATTTTTCTGTTACACCGTGGTGCAGCGGTTTAGCATTGTCACCTCACAGCAAGAGGTTCTCTGGTTCAATTCTCAGCTGTGGTGCTTTCTGTGCAAAGTCTGCATGTCCTCCCTGCATCCACGTGGGTTTCCTCTGGGTACTCTGATTTCCTCCCACATTCCAAAAACATGTGCCTGGAGCACTTCTCCCTGGGCCTCCTCTGAAAATGGGCTCTGTCCCAGTCAGATTTTCCCAGTAAACAAATGTTAAAATAAATATAAATAAATAATGAAGGTAATAAAGGTTTAGTTTCTTTAACCAGGTACTATTATTAACATTAGTGTTGACTTGAACAATGATAGAATTGACAGTTATGTGTTGATGAGATCCTGGATTTAGTTGAATGTTACATGACATTACTAAGGACTATTTTAAAGTTGCTTTTGAGATTTAAATATGGTAAATATAGGTGAGTGTTTCTGAAGAAGGGATAAGGTTATTACTGTACTTTTCCTTTCTATAGAGTATAATATAGAAAGTTATGGTGTCCACCAGCTGGGTGACATCTTGTTAGACTCACAGATCAAGGAGTGTCACATTGTATATCTCTGGGATGAATTTACAAGTATCCATCCAATCATGTAGATTATTTTTTACGTTGCTTTGACTTGTAGGGCCAGTTATTTCATAAATATGTGGTACATTGGTTCAGAAATCTTGTCTCATTGGGTTCTATTTATGTGCTGATAAAAGTCAAGATTCTTGATAAGGGTGTTCATGATGTTGCTAAACATACATAGATGCAGGTAATCAAGCAGGGTAGGGTTTTCATGCTGCAGAAAGCTAGATACAAATCACTATGAAGGAAACTATACAAGTCAATATACTGAATGGACTTTTATTCTGTCTTCATCACTTAGGCAGTTTACTCCAGTGATATCCTTTATAAGTAATCACTGGGGCCTTTCTAGTTAGGCAAAATGCTTAGAGAGGTACATGACAAAGCAGACATATTCCATGATGGGTTTAATGAGAGAAGTAGTGTGTGGAATTATGACTTTCTTATTCCTACAAGATATGCCTCTGGGAATTAATTGTGCCAGACAGAAGAATTTCCGAGTGCAACTGACACGTAGCGGTCAAATGACAGTTAATTATTGATAATGGTTTCCAGATCTCTGATAATTGAGACAATTTTAAGGGGAATCTTTCACAAGCTATAAGCTAGGAAACTCTTGCTTAACAAGTAAAACCACATAACTTTTCCGTATTAAGCTTTAGCCCACAGACAGTACATCAGTATGTTCAAGTTTGTGTTGATGTCTGTCTGAAGGGGAGCATATGCTGATGCCCAGTTTGCAGTCACTGGTAGGCTTAGTCATAGGCCATCAGCTTCAGACTTGACATCAGAAAGTAGATGAAGGGAAGCCAATAGACCTGAGGAACTCCAACAGTGATGCTCATGTGTGGAAGAAGTGCACCCTGCCAACACGTACTGTGTGGGGCCAGTCTATGAGCCAGTTGGCTATCCAGTGGATGACATAAGGATTAGTAATAAGATATGTAAGCTTGCCAATGATACTTACATGGGGAATTTTTTCAAAGGCCTTATTCAGGCCCAGATAAACAGTGTGGATAGATGGCCCATGTTCATGGCTTTCAAGAACCTATCAAAGAAATCATTTAGATTAAATAGGGTAAAATATGCCTTTAGGAAAGCCAGGTTGGTTTAGATCAGAGGAATGCAAGTTATCTATGTCATCTATTATGAGATCTGCTATGAAATGACCCACTACCTTACAAATGACATCACTGAGACTTATAGGTCTGGGATGTACATACCACTATGTAATGGAACCACTATGGCTGTTCTTCAATCATTTGAGGCAGAACCAGTGAAGAGGCTAAGGTTAAACAGACTAAGTAAAACTATATTTGGTGTTTGCCACGAGGCAGCTAGATAGATGGTCTGTGCCCTTGGAAGGGGTGGTCTTGGTCTTTGATAGAGATGTTAGGGCTTGATTCAAGATGTAGTTCGACAGGCAGGTGAGGTTGGAGATGAATTTATCAGCAAGAATACTGGCAATGAACTTAGGCTGAGAATAAGTGGGACCATTATGTACACGCTCCAATCAGATCCTTTACATCACAGATTCGGGTTACAGTTAAAGATGCCTTTGTGGTTGTCTTTGACAGAGGTGGCAATTTTTAATTCACAAGCATCCTTATGTTTTTTTAATATAGTGCTTGAGATTTTTGCTAATCTGTCATAGATTCCTTCTGTGCTAAGGGGAGTAAGGTTTCCTTTTTAAAGAAAGTAGCCATTTCCTTCCATTATAAAACATACTTATGTCAGAATTCCACCATAAGAGTTAATTCCTGAATTTTGCATTGTATTTTTGGCCTGTGGGAATAGAGGCCTTTACATACAGTGGATTTAAAAAGTGTACATAGCCCTGTTAAAATGTCAGGTTTTTGTGATATAAAAAAATGAGACCACAATAAATCATGTCAAAACTTTTCCCAATCTTTAATGTGAAGTATAACCTGTACAATTCAATTGAAAAACAAATCTGTTAGGGGAAAAATATAAAAAAATAAAAAAAGTACAATAAGCTGGTTGCATAAGTGTGCACACCCTTAAACTAATACTTTGTTGAAGCACCTTTTGATTTAATTACAGCATTCAGTCTTCTTGGGTACACACCTGCCATCAATTAAAGAGACTCTGGTTAACCCCAAATAAAGTTCAGCTGTCCTAGTAGGATTTTCCTGACATTTACTCAGTTGCCTGCTACAGCAAAAGCCATGGTTCACAGAGAGCTTACAAAGCATCAAAGGGATCTCATTGTTGAAAGGTATCAGTCAGGAGAAGGGTACTAAAAATTTCCACAGCATTGGGTATACTATGGAACACAGTGAAGACAGTCATCAAAAAGTGGAGAAAATATGGGACAACAGTGACACTGAAAAGAACTGGACATCCTTCAAAACTGCTGAAAAGACAAGATGAAAACTGGTCAGGGAGGCTGCAGGCTACAGCAACACTGAAGGAGCTGCAGGAATTTCTGGCAAGTAGTGGTTGTACACTACATGTGACAACAATCTCCTGTATTCTCCATATGTCTGGACTATGGTGTAGGGATGCAAGACGGAAGCCTTTTCTTACACAGAAAAACATCCAGGCCCAGATAAAATTTGCAAAACAATACATCAAGTCTCCCAAAAGCATGTGGGAAAATGTGTTATGGTCTGATGAGACCAAGGTTGAACTTTTTCGCCACAAGTCCAAAAGGTACATGTGCCGCAAAAACAACACTTCGCATCACCAAAAGAACATCCCCACAGTGAAGGATGGTGGTGGCAGTATTATGCTTTGGGGTTGCTTTTCTTCAACTGGAACTGGGGGTTTAGTCAAGGTGGAGGGAATTATGAACAGTTCCAAATACCAGTCACCTTTGGCCCAAAACCTTCATGCATCTGCTAGTAAACTGAAGATGAAGAGGAATTTCACATTTCAACATGACAATGACCCCAAGCATACATACAAATCAACAAAAGAATGTCTTCACCAGAAGAAAATTAAAGTTTTGGAATGGCCCAGCCAGAGCCCAGACCTAAATCCAATAGAAAATCTGTGGGGTGACCTGAAGAGGGCTGTGCACAAGAGATGACCTCACAATCTGACAGAATTGGAACACATTTGCAAGGAAGAGTCGGCAAACATTGCCAAGTCAAGATGTGCCATGCTGATAGACTCCTACCCAAGAAGACTGAATGGTGTAATTAAATCAAATGGTGCTTCAACAAAGTATTAGTTTAAGGGTGTGCACACTTATTCAACCAGCGTATTGTACGTTTTTTATTTTTTATATTTTCCCCTAACAGATTTGTTTGTTTTTCAATTGAATTGTACGGGTTATAGGTCACATTAAAGATGGGAAAAGTTTTAAAATGATTTATTGTGGTGTCATTTTTTATACCACAAAAAACTGGCATTTTTAGAGGGGTGCGTACACTTTTTATAGCCACTGTAGTTGTTTAAATGAGAGTAAGAATCAGAAGTAAACGCAGCAGCTTTCGTAAGTGATTTGGCAGGAGAGTGTTTTTATAATGTTTTTAGGTTATCTGAGAACAACAGGAGGTTTTGCTTTGGAGTAGTGACTGAATGCTGTAGGGCTTAAAGGGGGATGGCAGTATTTCTGACAAAGATGATAACCTTGGTGGTTAGAGTTAACCAAACAGGGTGAGGCATGCTGTTGTGTGCAGGAATGATCAATATATGAGCACTTGATTCACAAGTCTGTATCGTAACCATAAAATTGCCTGGGTTACTGATACATCAGCAATAATTTGATAAAACTGGGGTAATGTTTGGATAGGCTTAAAACGCCTTTTTTTGGCTGATTGCCTAGTGACTACTTATGAACCATTCATTTTGTGAAAGAATAAAATATCATAGAAGCTTAGATTCTTCATGGCTAGAAAGGCTAAAGACACAGCCCCATGAAGGAGTCTATAAGAAACTGAGAATAGAGAATGGGATGCCAGTTTCACCTGATAACCAAGACTTTTGAGGCAACTGATCTTTTTAATTATGGATCTCTGGTCTCTCAAGCTCAGTGATCTGTTTAGATATGCACATGTAAAAAGAGGCCTTATAAGTAATAATGGACCTGATGAGATATGAGGAAAGGGGAATGAAGATTCCTTTGGAGAAAGAGGATATCCCTTTGTAAATTAGATGAAGCATTCAGAAGCGGCTGTGGAGACTATGCTGAGCAGATAATGAATATGTCAACAAGAGTGACTAGATCACTTTCAGCAGTGTATAACATCTTCAGCCAAATTCAGTTCACCTATAGTGAACTCTGCTCAAAGACCCAACTTTGTATCTTAGGTTCATAGGTTCATACTAGGCTATCTGCCCGAGGGCATTTACAAGCCTAGCCCATAGTTTTGTGGCTTACGCCACCCCTTTAGTATGGGGAACTATACCCATTATTTTGCTGTGCCTCTGTTGAGCAGTGACACTGAGGTAATCCCTGGGGTATATCTGCGATCTCCCATCCATTGGTCAAGATTTCTCTTGAACAAGGCCAGCGAGGTGCTCTGCCTCACATATACCGGTCACCTCTGAGCAAGCGGTAAGCGACTGAATAGAGCTGGAGTTCTTTCAGTCGGGCAGCATAGGACAGATGTTTGAGACCCTTTATCCTTTTGGTGAGGAACTTTTGTGGCCTCTCCAGCTGCTGCAAGTGTCGGGTCAGATACATTCCGAATGGGGCATTGTACTCAATCATTGGTCTGATGAGTGATGAGTATAGGGAGACTATGACCTCCCTTGATCTAGATGAGAATCCCTTCATGATAAGGTGGGCAATGTAGAAGGTCTTCCTAACTACTTTAGCTACATGGGTGTCGAATGACAGACTACTATCAACCTGGGTCCCCAGGTCCCTGATAACTTCTTCTGTACTCAGTGGATTGCCACCTATTTGGTAGCTAGGGGTAACCTTGTTTTTCCCGAAGGGTATGACTATGCATTTTTGGCATTTAACTTTAGGCCATGGCTCTGGCACCAGTTATCCGTTTCTGTGAGACCCTTCTGAAGGATATCTGTGTCAGATGTGTTTTCTACTATGGCCCAGTTTGCAGTCATCTGCAAACTTTGTCAGCCATAACCCTCCTGTGTTTTCTTGTACTTGGAAAAGTAGATGCCAAACAAGAGTGGGCCCAGGACTGAGCCCTGTGGTACACCACTTGTGACAGGCTTTGAGTCTGACATGGCGCCAGCAACTCTGACCCTGTGGGTTCTGTCACTCAGCCAGTTTGCAACCCATCTTGTGATGTATGGGTTAACATTTAAGCTGATGAGTTTTTCAATGATACCCGAGTGGGGTATTTTATCAAAGGCCTCGCCAGATCGAGGTAGGCTGTATGGACTGCCTTTCCCTCATCAATGGCTTTGGTGACTGTTTTGAAAAAGTCAACCAAGTTTAGAAGGCATGATCTGCCTTTGACAAAGCCAAACTGGGATGGATCCAAAGTCTGCAAATTCCCTATGTCTTTATTTATGAGGTCCATTATGATCCTCTCCATGGCTTTGCAGATAAGGCTTGTCAAGCTAATGGGCCGGTAATTTCCAGGGTCGGTGGAGGCACCGCCTTTGTGAAGTGGGACCACAGTTGCAGTGCACCACTCCCTGGGTACGTATCCAGAGGTAAGACTATGATTAAACAGCTGTCCTAGCTGTGGGTTTAATTCCTCATTGAGTTCGTGGAGCACACAGCCGGGGACACCATCAGGTCCCATGGATGCTGTGTTTTTTGCTTTGGAGAGAGCAGTTCTCACTTGGGCGTTGGAGATGTTTGGGGGGCTGCAATCGCTTGGTATAGATATCTCTCCTTTTGGGGAGTTTGCACTGAACCTGTCAGCCAGTATATGTTGACAATGTCTGTAGGATCAGTAATCTTCACATCATTTTGAACTAGTTCTGAGCATATCTGGGAGTTTCCTCCCAGGTTTCTAACAAGAAGGCCTTATGATTGTCTTTTGAGTCTTTAGCTATTTTTCTCTCAAAATTTGCTTTGGATGATTTTATGAGAGCTCTTAGTTTTTTACTTATAGTGATCAAGGGTGTCTTACCTTTTAAGGATTTTGCTCTATCTTGTAGTAGCTTCCTCCTTTTGTTGTAGAGTTTGTTTATGGCTGGGGTCCACCAGAGTGGACGCTTGCCTTTGGTACAAAGAGTCTTTGTTTTGCTTGGGATTGCCTTATCCATGCAGTCCTGCAGGTGCTGGTAGAAGGCATTTGTAAGTGATTCAGCGGCTTGAGTACTGTTTTCCGTCGGCTCGCGGGCCTTAAAGGAGACCACACTAGTCTTTAGAAGTGTGAAGTCGGCTTTTGAGAAGTTCTTTACTGTGGTCTTTTTTATTTCAGGTGGGGGTGGGATGAGGACCTCCAGCGAGATTAGTTGTGATCTGATCTCACCAGTGAGGGGTATACTTCTGGTGTTGAACATTGTGCTCCCATGTTCGTGATGATGAGATCAAGTATGTTTTCTCCTCTTGTGGGGATGGTGACTAGTTGTTCCATGGCATTTGAGTTTATGAATTCCAGGAACTTTTGGGCTAGGGTGTTTGGGCTTGAGTAGTGTTCCCAGTCTGTATTAGGGTAATTGAAGTCACCTAGTATGATGGTGTTTGGTGATACATTTATCCCCTCTAGTGTTTTCAGGAAGGCCATGTGAGGTTCCTGAGTTTGTGAGGGTGGCCTGTAACATGCTACAATTTGCAGAGCAGTCTTGCCTATGGTTAATTGCACCTGGATGGTCTCCGATGCATCGTGCGTTGCCACCAGTCTTGAGGTGTGGGTGTCTTTGATGAATATGGATACCCCCCCTCCTTTCTTGGTATTGTCCGGATTTTGGGGCCGGAACGCATGATAAGAGGTAAAACCTGATAGTGCTGGGGTGCTCTCAGGAGCCTTGAGGGTTACTACCAAACTATAGCAGAAAGACATTGAACGTTTACATGCAATGAATGCTGGATAAAGCTGTTACGGCTGTAGTTTGCACTTATAATATACAGTAATTGTCACTGTATTATTTATTCCACCAATATATCTGAATAAGCAGTCTGGGAACTTTCTCAGCTACAACCATGAAATTATGCAATATTAAGAGATGTGCACACAATGGGAAATTAAAAAAATAACAGCATTTTCTATCTTATTATAGCACACATTGCTTGATCCTACAACAAACTAATGTTAATCTGCAAGTGGGTACTTACACAGGGTAATATTAACAGAGCACAGGGAGAAGTACGTAAAGGTACACAGTATACAAGGAGGTGGTGTGCATCTACAACACAAAAATAAGAGAGCGTACGCAGTTTGTAGAGTTTCAATAGAGTAGTGTGGTATTGCAGCTGCTGTTTGATGGGTAATTAGACATTATATAAGCAGATATAAAACAATAATATGTATGAGGCATGATTTATTTTAAAATGTCGGTTTCAAGACCTTTGGCTATAGTTGCGGTTTTGTTCATCATGTGTCTCATAGTGTGGAAGCCATGATAAGACACAGCACCGATGTGGTCTCCTATCTAAAAGGATGTTCACCACTCTTTGGTATTGTATGCTTACAAGTTTCTCCCACCAATGATTTGCTTTCAATGACAACCTTTCCCCACCCCTGAAAAAAGTACACATGATAGCTAACCTCACAGTGGTTTAAACTTGAAAGATTGCTCTTTTCTGTTTTAGCATTCCATACCTTTGAGCTTCCCCTCATGAAATTATCTTGAACAGATATACAGATATATCTTTGCCTCTAACATACCTATAGTACAGATGCAGCCCCCTCACTTTTTCTGGTAGAATAAAACCAAAACATTGAACATATACCTGAAGATTTGTGTTTTCTATGAAGTGAACTTTTCTACTCTGTGGTATTCCCACTAACAGCCTGGAAACAGAACTGTACCCAAAACTTGGTATGGTCTTCCCCACTACTTGAATCCACCCATGAAACAGTTTTATTCCCCCATAGGTGCCCCATTAGTATCAGAGAAGATGCAACATCTGGTAGTTTGATGCGTAATACCAGCAGCCCAAACAGCCATGTGATTTCTATAATAAGCATACCTTCTTTCCAAAAATAATATAGACTGTAACCGTGACTTCTGTGTTTGTCTTTACCGAGACTTCAGTGAAAGAGAGGCCATGCTTGTCTGTGCCTGAAATCCACTGCTCCTTCAGACTTACTTCTTGTTTCTAACACCAGTTCATGACAGTAAGGCTCCTTTTTCTCCATCTATCTTTCATTTTGCAGTTTGCAAGGCTAATTTGATTACTGCCAATTCTGAATTTCAAACTAAAAAGCCTTATCAGTCCCATAAAATAATGCCTCAGGTAGAAATCCAATTTATTTGCAATGACGTCAGAGAGAAACTAATGAACAGGCTGAGCTTCATTATGGATAAAGGACGGTGATGGGCAAAAAAGAAACATTGTTTTCAATAGGTCTGCTCTTTACGGCTTGTCAAGAGATTTTTCAGAAATCACACTTCATGCTTTTCACACACCAAGGACCACAAAGCAGAACATTACAAAAGCGCAAAACAGCTGCACACAAGCCTAGCGATATTGGATTGTTGTGAAGGATCAAGATCTAATACAGCCTAAAGGCAATCAGCTTACGATTTGGCAGGCCAGGCATCAAACCTATTAGCATGACTCTGTGCCCCTAGGATGCCTCCCTTACTGACATACTGCTGAAGACTTATTGCAAATACTGTACTGTATCAGCAGAAAACATGCTGTCACACTGTGTGCAGAATTAACTTCTGACATATGGCATTATAGTGGGAAGGCAAACATTCAGAGCAGGAAAATATTTTGCTAAACAAAATACTTTAGTATACCAACAGATATCTACAAAAAAAGACAACAGCTTCTTATTAACTCTCTTTAAATAACTGGTTTGTAAGCCTATCCAGGAAGCATATGGTTTCATTCAGCGCATGTAATAACAGATTTTTTTAAGGTAGAACTAGAATATAGGGTTCTTTAATGTACGCTTCTTTTTTTAAAGAAAAGCCTGTAATACTGCCTGTCTGTAGATGCTTTTCCAGCATTCATACTATTTATTTATTATTTCATTTATTAAGCTGGTGAGAGATATTAGGTACTATTGCCTCTATTCATGAGTAAATGGAGAACACTGACCTGATTAAGGCAATTCAGAACTATAAAAGATTGTATGTCATAAAGGAATACATTCTGAACACAATCCAAGGGAGTTATGGAAAGCCTAGATAATTATCAGAATACATAAGGCTTTTGCGGTGGGAGTGACAGATGCGTTTAAGGTGGAGGTGGGATTACATCAAGGATCAGCTCTGAGCCCTTTCTCATTTGAAATGATAATGGACAGGTTGACAGACGAGATCAGACAGGAGTCCCCGTGGACTATGATGTTTGCAGATGACATTGTGATCTATAGGGAACAGGTGGACGAGACCCTGGAGAGGTGGAGATATGCTCTAGAGAGAAGAGGAATGAAGGTCAGCAGGACTAAGACAGAATATATGTGTGTGAATGAGAGGGAGGATAGAGGAATGGTGAGGATGCAAGGAGTAGAGGTGGCGAAGGTGGATGAGTTTAATTACTTGGGATCAATAGTTCAGAGTAATGGTGAGTGTGGAAGAGAGGTGAAGAAGAGAGTAAAGGCAAACTGGAGTGGGTGGAGAAGAGTGTCAGGAGTGATTTGTGACAGCTGAGTACCAGTAAGAGTAAAAGGGAAGGTCTACAAGATTGTAGTGAGACCAGCTATGTTATATGGGTTGGAGACAGGGGCATTGACAAAAAGGCAGGAGTTAGAGCTGGATGTGGCAGAGTTAAAGATGTTAAGATTTGCACTGGGTGTGATGAGGGCAGACAGGATTAGGAATAAGTATGTTAGAGGGTCATCCCAGGTTGGAAGGTTTGGAGATAAAGCCAGAGAGGCAAGATTACATTGGTTTGGACATGTGCTGAGGAGGGATGCTGAGTATATTGGGAAAAAGATGCTAAGGATGAAGCTACCAGGTAAAAGGAAAAGAGGAAGGCCTACAATAAGGTTTATGGATGTGGTGAGAGAGGACATGCAGGTGGTTGGTGTGACAGAGCAAGATACAGAGGACAGGAAGAAATGGAAGCAGATGATCTGCTGTGGCGACCCCTAATGGGAACAGCTGAAAAAAGATGATGATGATGACATAAGGCTTTAAACTCACACCCAAGACAAGCAAATGAGCTTTTAAACTGAAGTTATAATGCCTACGTACCACAGACCAGCATGAAAATAACAAGCATTTCGTCTAGTGAGAAGGCAGCTCTAACCACTGTTACCTTTGGTCATAAGCCTGCTTATAATAAAAAAGCTTTGTCAAGCTGGGAAACCAAGAGGCTCAGCAGATGCAAATGGCTTGCAGCCTAAATTTGTACAGCTCACAACAGGCCTTAGATCAAATTTTGCCAAATGTTGATTAAAAGAATCATACTGGTTAAGATAATAGCCAAACTATTGAAGTAATCCTGAGTTTTCTGTATGTACAAGGGAGATCTGCCCCTCAACCTGAGCAACTGTAGGCAAATCTCCCTACAAAGTGTGTTAGCTAAAGTAATGGAGGAAAATAGTGCATAAGTTGCTTCACAGAGAAAAAGTATATTCTGTTCGACAGTTACGATGACTACCCTCCGGAATATAGTTCAAATAACACATATGCCTTTAAAATATTTGTAGCGCATGGATCCCTGCAATTACTCTCCAAAAATGATAAAAAAGACAAGCTTATTACGCACCTTTCTGATACAAACAAGGTCCTTTAAGTGCTGTTAAGATCATGTATCAAGCCTGGGATTGACAGTGGACAGTAATGGCTAGTAGACCATAGGAAAAAAAGGTAAAAGAGCTGTGACAGAACAAAGTGTCTAACGGCTTCTCAAACAGATTGTTCTTCAAAGGAACACTTCTTTTCTGCCTGTTGCCTCCTGTCTGCTTATAACTGACAGTACTCACGTGTTTTTCTGTCTGTCCAAGGCCGTGAAAGAGGTTGATAAACTTCACACTTCTACACTTTTTTCTTATTTTTCTGTAACTGGTAGTACATGGAGCAGATAAAGCTGCATGCACTGCAAATACTTATGAGTGGGTCTCTGATCTTAACCCTCATTATGTTTTCTCAATGTGTGTGTGAATATTCACTTCTTGAGCTTTGCTTTGTTGAGAATTTTTTGGAATCTGTCTCTCTGACATAGGTAAGGTGATTATGATCAGAGACCAGATCATAGTTCTCCTATGTTCATCGCACACAAATTCCCTCCTGCCACCCTGACTTCTTCGTCTTCAAGAAGAGAACTAAATGCTCTTAATAAATTGTTTTAATAACATTTCCCTCACCGTGGTGGATGATATTAACAGGTGTCATGTTTCCATGATAATTTTACAGCAAGTCTTTTGGGTGTCACTGCGTTAAATTCAGTATTAAAAATGTTCCTTACTTACAAAACACACACTGCATTCTGAGGGAAATAAATCTTGGACTTTGTTTTACATCTAAGAAGACATACAATCTAAAATCATTTTAGAGACATTAAGCTTGCTTTGGAAATGGAGTGCTGCATTATTAATCAATATTAATTTAATCTCCATTTAAGCAATATATTCATGGATTCTCTCTTTTTACAGGATGTCTTCTGTATCTCAACTTCTATAATCTTCTGAAGGTTCACACAAACTTAAAAAAGCCCCTGTAAAAGCAACAACTGTAAAAAAAAAAAAAAAAAAAAAAAGTTTTCATTTATGCATATGGGTGCCAAATGTCAAGGTACATATCACAAAGGTTTGTACAAAAAATGCTATTCCTTATTAATGATACTTTTTATTTTTTGAAGAAAATAAGAAATGTTTTAAATGACAAATGACTTACTAAATAGAAGTGCTAGAGGGTTCGTCTATGTACGCACTAAAGGAACAAGCTTTTTCTAGGTATTTAGAGATACTTGCAAAAGAGATTCTCTGTTGTGCTTACTAAGGTTTAATGTCATACACGATACAATCTTTGGAAATGTCAGGTATGACAAAGAGCAGTGCTGAATTATGGATCTCACAGGCCTACAAATGATAAGATGCCTACTTATTTGATGCAACAAAAGCAAAGAATTATAGACAAAAATATAAGCAGAAGCATCAGGATCGATTTCAGACACGTTGGCCTGGAGATACAGCTCCATCAGCCTCCTTTTAATCTAGTCCAGGCAGTGGGCATTGTTTACCCTCCCCCCACAAACATTTATTCATATATTCTTAAGGCTTTGCTTGAAGAATTTATTACACTGACTTTTTTTAAAGAGAGTGGAATTTTTTTTTACGTGGAACACACAGATGGCATCTTTGTTCATCAGAATGAAGAAGCTGATTTTATACAATTTATGCAAATGACACAATCTAACATCATTTAGATTTTTACATGGATACTCAAAACGCATCCTTACCTTTCTGATACTAATGATAAAAATAAGTCAGAATTACTCTGAAAATTTATAAGAGCACAATAACTGCAATGATATTTCTGCAGAAATTTTCCATCAACCAAAACTGCTGAATTGCCTTCACTATGGTAAAGTTTGGAAAGCAAGGTATGCACAGTGACAATGACTTATTTGAAGAGGAGCATGTTGTTATAAGAGAAATAATATATAAAGGTTGACAAAGTGTTATTCTGATGTAGGCAATTTATACCTCGAGAATAACTGGTATATGTGCATAGTTCATGTTCATTCTCTATGTCCATTCCACATAACTTAGGTTTACAATCAATTAAATAATGGTAAAAACAAGCTGACTGAGATTATGCTAACCAAGCATGTATACTACTACTTTCAGCTTTTTCCTGGTTAGGGGTCGCCACACAGGATCACCTGTCTGCTCGTGATTGGCAGTGGAGTTTTATGGTGTTGAGTTGCCAGCCCAGCACCCAACCTTCCACAGAAGGCACACACATGCATGCACTCACGCCTTGGGCAATTTAGACTGTCCAATCCACCTACAGCATGTCTTTGGGATGTGGGAGGAAACTGGAGCATCCGGAGGAAACCCATGTGACCACAGGGAGGACATGTAAACTCTGCACAGAAGGCACCCCAGCCGAGGATTGAACCAGAGAACCACTTGCTGTGAGGTGGCAACGCTAACCGCTGCACCACCGTGGCCACCTTAGCCAAGCATGTACACTACTGTCAGAAAAATTTCTCCTTCCAGTTATGAGGGATGTTTTCTTTTTATCTCATCCATGAGCCATTTTGAATTGATGTTCATCTATGAGCCATGTTTAAATAGTCCATTAGTGATACTATGTGGCACAGATACCAATACGAATGTGGGATAACTTCAAAGAGTGACAAAAATACTTCTACACAACTGTTAAGTTTTTTAACACTGAAACTGGGATAACTGACTTTACAACAAGGGCAGAACTTTTTACCACAGACTTTTCCTGATGTGAGTGTTATAAAGATGTTGGATAGATCTGTTATTATATCACTGAATGTATGTGGAAACTAGAGCAGCTCTGCAGTGCACCTTTTACTATTCACATGGCACAGACGTTCATGTCTGTACATGCATTAACTAGCAATTACCCTACATTTGCCAATGTTTATCTTTTGACCCAGAAGAGAAAGAGGGTAACATGAACATGAGCTGTAGGTAATTACTTAACATTATTTATTTCACATTACTTTTTTTAAATGCAGACATCATTTAAGCAAGGATAGCATGCTAATGGTCAACCAACAGCCTTGACCCCATCATATTTTAAATGTGGATATTACTTTGATTTCTCAAAATACTACTGTAACAGCACATAGTATTTAACACTGCCTTATTTATGAAGAATAACAATTTTTAATACTCAGTTTAATACCATAGCATTATTTCGCTCTGTAGAACAGTCATACAGCATTCGCGTGACTCTGAGGTCCCCAGAGTTCAGAACACTGACCTGAATGGGACCTATGTAAGTGTCTTTTGTTGACGATGTATGGCATCAGAAAGATGTCTACTTAATTTGAGTAATGAATTCAAACATTCATCAATCACTGGTTGAAGCTTTGGTCTCTGATTTCTCATCATCTCAGTGGATAAAACTCAGTGATTTTCTTCTGAAAAGCATTCTTCTTACACTTTCTTTTCTTGTATATCAGGTTATACTTTAGTTTGCTGCAATAGCATGGTTAGGGATTATGTGCAATAGCATGGTTAAGGATTATATGCAATAGCATGGTTAGGGATTATATGCAATAGCATGGTTTATTCTCTCTTTTCTTGCATATCCAGTCCCCTATGAAATTGGGAAGTACACCGGCTCCTCCATCCAATTCCAGAAAACAAAGTGTAAATTCAATAAAAGTAAAATATTAATACTGAACATGCAATGAGTTATATGCAGTAGTTATTAGAAGAAACACATTTCATAACTGTAAAAGTACTTCTAGCAATTTTAATATACAAAGTTTGCATTCCAATACACATACTAACTTTGACACTGCACAACTGTGAGGTTAAAAAGAAAACTCCTTATCCCTCTATTCCATGATCTTACTTTTCTTAGATAATCATTGTTGATGAAATATGGGAATCACTAAACGTACTTTGGTAATTTCTATTTTGTTGGAAAAAGGGCTAAAGAAAGTACAGTTGTCCAAGTAAACTTACCATAACAGCAGATGTTCGAATGATCACTGCTGCCTAAGCTATATGGATTATATCTTGCCAAGGATATAACAGCCGACCAGATTCCAAAGTTTCAGAGCACCTTCCATATGCCAAAACCAGTTAGTTTGAGCTGAGCTGACTAAAAGACAGGTTTGGTCATCAAGTCCTTCAGTGCCTTCTTGTCAACAGACAGATGGGAGGCTGAGTCCAGAAATAATGCTTGGAACACCAACAAATAAAAGTTCATACCCTGGCAAAAACAACACATCAAAAAACAAGGGGTATGGAGGGAAGAAGCAACTACGACAGCAGTGATCATTCGAATATCTGTTGCTATGGTAAGTTTACTTACATTACTACGTTCATCATATTGATGACTGCTGCAGTAGCCTATACTTTTGTTCTGTTGAGTTATGCTTGGATTAGTTATTAAAGCTTCTGAACTATGTGTTGGACTTTAATGTAATAATGAAATGGGGAAAAAGGGGTTGTGGATGGATGGATGACACCTGATAGGGGATATCAGCTAGAAACATTCCAGTGCTACTTTCAACTCTAACAAAAAAAATGAGAACTACAATTACATTTGAAGGGAAAATCCAGTCCTTGAAGGAACACTAAGTCTGAAAACCTATTTTGCTGCCAAAGAAATTACAAATGAAGATCAGAAAAGACTAAGTCTCTACATTTTCAAAGGTTAGACTTGTGGTTTTATGAAAATTCTCCCAACTCCTGAGGAACTGAATGAAACAATATATACAGATCTGGAAGCTTATTACAGAAATCATTTTACTCTAACACAGTGAACTAGTTCTGTGATTCAGTTCTGATTTTCTTAAAAACTTCCTGAATCTATGATTACGTGGTTCAACTGAGAAAATTTGATGATGTTTATCAATTTTCTAGACATTAAGAAAACCTTAATAAACAAAGCTGCTTGTAGAATAAGCACTTACAAAAATGTATTAAAAAAATGTTTAAAACTACTGTAACATTGGAAGCAGCAAAGAAAAATATACAAGATTTGAAAGGAGGACAAATATGGAATTGTACCATAATGGAAATGTAAATTATTGGTTCCCAAGATTATACTCTGCAGCAAAGTTAATTTATTTTATAGTCCGTTTGGTAAAGTAGATACAGATTCTTAATGTAAATTTAAGCAAGAAAAATGCAATGCTTGCTAAAGAATTGAGCAAAGAAGAAGTTGAAGAAATAAGAAACGTTTTTCAGAAAGAGCAAAAAGAAGTTTAACAGTAAAAAGGTTAATGAACCTTCCTTTCATTCCCTCTATGCCAGGCGTCTCTAGTGCTGGGGATCCTAACCAACCCAGGTCATTTGTGTTATAGTCAGGGTTCCATCCCTATGATCCACACAAAGCCAGCCATATTTGTATTCATGCAAGTTTAGTGCATAACTTCCTCTTGTGGCCAAGAATAGTCATTTGGGACTGCCCCATACCTTTCAACTGTCCAGATTTTCACAGAATGTCTAGATTTGTCCATGTTATTTTGATCTGTTCCTCATAAAATCTGTAGTTTTCTGACAATTTACTGTGGATTGAAGTCACTAAATAGCTTCAGACTTTATATCTATCAGATGTGTTCTAACACAAATCCTGTTATTCTAGCAACTTTCCAAGTTTGTATGACCAACATTTGAAATCTGTCCCTGTTTTGGGCCTTTGTCCTCCCCATTATATTAGGTTTTGTACAGATTTCTTGTACTAAGAACTTGAGAGGTATGGCAACCCACTTACCAGGCTAACAAATACAGGCAGTCCCCAGGTTAAGGATGAGATCTGTTTTTTAGTTTGTCCTTAAGACAAATTTGTATGCATGTCGAAAAACGTACATATGGTTCTTATTAAATGTCACTTTAGTCAAATGTTTGCCTCAGACTAGTATTTTTTTACTTTTGTTTGCATATAAAACACTTTAGAAACACTTCCAAAAAAAATTCTTAAAACATAGTACTGTATACTGTAGCTATGCTTCCTTACTTCATATCAACAAAACTAAGACATCTCGTTATTAAATGCAGTGTTTATGAGGACTTTTTCACACACACCATACCTCTCAACTGCACATATTTTGCAGTATGTCCAGATTTTTGCCTCATATTTTTGATCCATTTTTCATAAAATTGTGGCTGTTTAGCAAAAGTAGTGGCAAAGCATTAAAGACTTGAAGTTGGAAAATAATGAGACATTTGAGTTTCAGAATAAATATCCAGAAAAATTCATGCTAATGAAAAACCTGTTATTCTATCAACTTTCTAAGTTTGTAAGAGCAATATTTATTATTTTGGGGAATTTGTCCCACTCTGATTTATGGCTTTGTCCACATTTCTTGGTATAAGATGTTTAGAGGTATGACAGACAGACAGAAAGACACACACACACACTTATTACCTATTCCATAACTAACCCCCCTCCCTTATACAGCCACCCACCTCTTAACTGCTGCCAGATCGCTCCCTCGCTCTCAACCCTTCACTCTCTCTATGTCATACACACAGCACCTGCATTCACTCACACATCCCTCTCACTCTCCCAGTTTCTCTTGCACGCAGTCACTTCCTCATTCACACCTGCATTCATTCACACACCACTCACACACACACAGTCACTTCCTCATTCATACCTGCATTCACTCACACACCACTCTCACACTCCCGATCTCTCACACACACCGTCACTTCATTATTCATACCTGCATTCACTCACACATCGGTCTCTCTCTCTCCCGATCTCTCATACATAGTCACTTCCTCATTCATACCTGCATTCACACACATCACTCTCACTCTCGCAATTTCTCACACACACAGAGATTTTGGCAACTTTAACAATTTTAATTTTTTCCATGTTATTTCCAACATTGCTTCAGTCTGTTTATTTCTATGGGTTGTCTGCATGTCAGATGTCCATAACCTGGGGACTGCATGCATAGTGACCTTGTTCTTTTCTATGAATTACTTTGCACTTGTATATATTTTACTGTACCCATCTCTGTAGTCATAGTTTGCTTATATAGTTGGTTTGTCTATTTTTCTAGGTGCCCTGTTCTGATTACCTGCAGGTAACCTTGCAGAACATCTAATTTTAAGCGGAACATAGGTTCATAGGTGTGTACTAGACTAATGGCGCTGGAGCCTTTACAAGCCTAGCCCATAGAAGTGCCCTGGCATCGTACTGCCCGACATTAGTTCTCAGTGCTTCTATCAAGTACAGCCACTAGAGTAATCCCCGGGGTGAACTTTCTATTACCCATCCACTCATCAAGATTGCTCTTGAAGAGGGACAGCAAGGTGCTTTGCTTGACATGTATGGGAAGTCTATTCCACAGCATGGGCAGTCTCTGGGTTATGAACCTGTCCCTCCAGCATGTTCTGTTGATTATGGTAATATTATACAACGACCCCCCATTAATATTCAAAAACATGCACGCTGAATGGTCAGCGTGCACGTTGTAAATCAGTTATAGTAATTGAAAAAAGGTCCGGTCGCCTGGACTTTTTCCATTACTATAACTCTTTTTTAAGCAATGGAGAATGCAAAATCTCCATTGCTTCATACTGTCTCGCTATGTTAAATGAGTTTAACATAGTGAGACAGCTTTAAAAAAAGCAACGGAGATTCTCCGTTGCTTTTTTTAAAGCTGTCTCGCTATGTCAAACTCCTTTAACATAGCGAGACAGTTTGTAAAAAGCAACGGCGATCTTGCTTTCTCCGTTGCTTTTTTCAAAACTGTCGAGCTATGTTAAATGGGTTTAACATAGCAAGACAGCTTTAAAAAAGTAACGGAGATTCTCTGTTGCTTTTTTAAAGCTGTCTCGCTATGTTAAACACATTTAATAGTGAAACAGTTTGCAAAAAGCAACAGAGATCTTACTTTCTCCGTTGCTTTTGCCCACAGCTCTGATGTACTGCGTAGGCATACGCATGCGCAGTACATCAGAACTGCCACAGAATACCAGACAGCTGCGGAAGGGCAGCCAAGAGGCATTATAAAATGCCATTATTTAAGAAAAGTAATTATTTTTTTTCTTAAATAATGTCATTGTATAATAGCAATAACCCACTTCTGGGTGTGGGTAATGCTGGATTTACCCACGGTTGGCTTTGTTTGGCCACTCGGGCTTCGCCCTTGTGACCAAACCACACCAACTGTGGGTAAATCCAGCATTACCCACACCCAGGTGTGGGTTATTGCTATATTCCATTGTGTAAATACTGCTGAAGCAAGGCAATGTCAAGGTTCAAAAGAACATTGAAAATGGACTGTAATGAGTAAATATTGGAAACATAAGATATAAAACCTGAGCAGCAATGTAGAGTTAAACAGTTCAGGGAACTGCATATGTTATTGAAAAAGATTATCAGTAGACCAACTGTGTCAAAAAGTATATATCAACAGCGACAAAGTAGGGCTTATTAGAAATGATAATATAGATCTTTATTGGTTGAGTTCCAGTCCTCAGTAATTAACAATGAAGGATTTTTTTCTAATGGCTTCTTTGAAATGGGGTCTGAGCAATATATCTCCTGATGCACTGTCAGGTTGTAGGGGAAGGTTTTTCTCTATAGTTTGTTTGGAAGACTGGGCAATATCAGCAACTAATTTATTTACATGTGAAACATGAAAGAAGAAAGCTTGCCCTTGTGTTAACTGAAGACAGTTGCCATTGTGTACAAAGTCACAGTGATGCTCCCAATCTGTAAAAAGTCCAATAAAGCAGCACAGTTTACTTAAAATGGTCTGTAGGATGCTAGAGTTGTAAGCAATGAAGAACTGTCCACACTGTAACCTATTTGTGAGTGGCATTGTTAGCTAGTTCTAACCTGGCATCTTTAGGAGACAATAAAACAGGGAAACAATAGTAGTAAAAGACAATAGTCTGGATTCAACAAAGCCTACACTAAGTGTACACTAAGCATACACGATATATATTCAATAAAATACTTATTACATTTTTTGTGCTTTCTAGTGACTCCGAAAGATTACACTAAGTGTATATATAGTCTACACCTTGTGGCAACTTGTATGAATCCCTGCCAATATTTAAAGCTGCAGGAATATCAGTGGGAAAACTAAAATAAGGAGGAAGAAGGTGTGAGTTATGTCTGTGTTGTCTGTTTACTCAGAAGAGTGTACACTTGGTGCAAGAGTTATTGAATCTGGCCCAATAACTCGTACTGACTATTATAGACCAAGTCACAATGAGTGAAACATGATCCAGCAAAATTACAATTTCAGTCCAGAAAGAAAAGCAGTTTTTCTACCTTCAGACTAAACTACTGTTATCATTCCTTTGACTAGAAAGAAATATTTTCATGTCCTTAGAAAATACTTATTGCAGATATGTTCAAATATGATCCGGAGAAACACTGTCTGAATGATATAAAGTCTGTATCGAAAACCACATGACATAGAGCCTTAATTGTATTCTGTACAACAGAAAAAATGGCTGCTGCTTTTAGATAACTCACAGGGTCAGTTTACCTCACCAAAGGAATGTACTGCTCACCTGAAATGAGTTTAACGCAAAATACATATGATATGAAGCTGAAATTGTAAACTGGGGTCTGATACTATAAAGTAGTCAAAGAAAGAATAGGGGATTCCTACAGCAGCTTTGGAGCAAAGGATAACAGACAAATAAGCAGGTCAATGGATGAATATTAAAGTCTGTGGGATATGTATGACAGAAATGTTGGGGGAGTAGGCTAAGAAAAAAATACAGGTTCCTGTTATTTCATTTTATGTTTTTAAGCTATTAACTAAAGAGGATGATTCTGAGCTCACACTAGAGCAATATAAATCTGTTTTTATCATTCAGACATTATGATTCTTCCTTTCCTACAGTAAGCAACGCAACATCTAACAGTTTCACATAGTTGAGGTTTACCCTTCGTTTTTAGAAAAGTACATATTTGCTTTTATAAATATTGTATTTTTTCTTGTCTTGCATGGTAGAAGTGTGTTACTTGTTGTGTATACTGAATTGCTTTCCTTCACTGATTATCTATCTTTGTGATAGCTTTTGTATACATACTATATTGTTTTCCTTTTTGTACATTTGCCCCTGCCCTGGAGCACTGCTTAAAAAGGTCTTCAGACCAGCCCACCTACTTGGTTAACAAATTCAAAATAAAATAAATATATAACCTTAGGTTTTATAAACTTGTTGCCTGCGTTAAATACATAGTTTGAAGAGATTTGTAACAATAGTGAATTCTTCTTCTTCAGTAACAGAGAAATTACGAGTTCAGCAAAGAGCAATGCCATCTAAAACTAATAATGTTATAAAGCCTGTACAGCATTATGGCACAATTTATATCTTAGGTACTTCTTCTTTTCCCTTTGGTTAATTAAGCAATAAGGAAGGACATGGGTTATGTTAATATCTTGTTAATATCCTCCTGGGGGCATAATGGAGTGCAAGGCTTATCTAAGAGCCACCCTGTCCCCAGCGGGTGATTAACTGAACATTAACCTAAGTCATGGCACTCATTATTGCTATCAGTATAATTGGGTTTCAGTCCTCGTGTACATTTCTGCTGCCACACTGCATTTATTACAGTTATTCTTAATAACTGCTTAAAACGGTCTGGCTTTTCAGAGCGTGTATCAAAGATAAAGCTACAAGACATATCTGTAGCTTAAACACTCCTGGCCTGCCTCATCTTTTTCTTTGCTACACTGAGCTCCTGCTCATACTGTAGGTTATTCTGCATTTTCCAGACACACTTTCTAATGGCTCCTTTTTGTGCTTTAATAAACTCTTTCCAGCATTTGTGCAACATTGATAATTATTTTCTAATCCCTTTGGGTAAAATAAACTGCCATTAACAGTATCCCTTATTACTGACTGATCTGGTTTTGCATTTCTTTTGTTTATCATGTCACTGATAGGTATTGTCCCATTTCTTTTATCACATCATCAATATGCCAGTTCTGGGAGTATGAAATGATAATTAATTTTAAAACATGAATAAGATTCTGAGCAGTCATGCAGTTCTTCTTGTGCCATCAGTCTTTTTTGTTTTGTTTAAAACAATTAAAATCACTTATTCAGCGATGTGCCAACCCACCAAGCAGACCACTTTTCTATTCTAACATCAATGTATTGCCATCTTGGTGGTGACAGTGGTTCGCTCAGTTACTTAGAGCTGTAATAAACCACAAGCCACGTTGTGGTGAAGCACAACTTACGGAATTGGTTAGACATCTACTCAACAGGCTGTTTGGAATCAGCTTCTGAACTGCCACTTTTATTTTAGTGAGAGGATTATTGTTCACTGAATATCTCCACTAAGTTGCAAATCTCACTTCCCTTATCTCATGCATAATGTTCTGTTACCCGCCACATCAGACCCCTTACACATTTTATGTTTTTATATACTAGGTTTAGGAATTGTTCTTGGCGAAACTTAAATGGATGTTCGTTTACACTGCTTGTAATGAACTAGTTACACCCATTATGCACAAGTACCTCATTTCACATTTCCTTTGCTCCTTGAAACTGTACGTTCTCGTACAGACACATTATGTTAAGACCTTGACAGATATTGTAAATCATTTTGTGTAAGTGGTTTGCTGCACAAATAAGTTTCTTAAACATGTAAATAGTAAAGACATATATTGCAGATGGTGGAGAGGTTTGAATGGGTGCTGAAGAGCCAATAATAAGGACTGATAAGAAAATAGAGGAAACTTGTGTATCAATAAGGAAGGGTGGGTTGGTGGTTGAGACAGAAAGGAGGGGAGGCCATGGGGGAGCAGAAGTGGTGGAAATGTTGGTAGGGTATATAAGAAGGGGTTCAGAATGAAGCAAGTCTACAGGGGAGCAAACAACACAGGAGAAGAGTAGGGGCTGTGAGAAGCATGAGAAAGGGCAATAAAGCTGTTTAAGTAATTATACATTTACATTTTTATAGCCTATTGTGTTTAAGTTTCGATGCCTAAAATAATAAATGGGCATAGTCCCACCATTTATGTATTGCATTTGTTGAAGGGGAAATTCCAAGTGGGTTTAAGATCCCTTTTCATAGGGGGCCTGAGGAGAAAAGCCTCAATAATACATATAAGATATATATTTATACATAGTAATAGAAGATACAGGTTTATATATAGTCTAGAAAAAACGTTTTGCACAAGGTTATACATGGTATAGAAAAAACATTTTGTACAC
Source organism: Protopterus annectens (assembly GCF_019279795.1). Classification (NCBI taxonomy): domain Eukaryota; kingdom Metazoa; phylum Chordata; order Ceratodontiformes; family Protopteridae; genus Protopterus; species Protopterus annectens. Next base: position 677,876,284 of record NC_056750.1, on the reverse strand, counting down.
ATTTGTACAGAGCATAGAACAGTCATAAAATATAATTTTATAGATTCTGTACAGTAATGGGAGACTGCAACTTGTACAATATGGCACAAATACAATTATCTGTAGCCTTTTTAGTTTAAACAGAGAATGTACTTATTTAGTGAGACAGGCATGTTTTTGTTTGTCTTTCGGCTTTTTCCTGGTAAGGGGTCGCCACAGCAGAACTCCGGTCCGCTAATGATTGGCAGTAGATTTTTACGAAACATCGAGGTGCCAGCTCGACGCCCAACCTTCAATAAAGGTAAGCCCATTTACGCATGCATGTCTTTCGAACGCTACCCAACCGCGGGGAGGACATGCAGACTCCACACAGAAGGCACTCCCAAGCCACGCCAAGAATCGAACAGGAGAACCCCTTGCTGTGAGGTAACAATGCTACCACCGTACCACTACGGCAGTTCTAGTGAGACAGGCATGTAATTGTAGAAAAGCAACATCACTTTGGTTTTCAGTTCAAAGCCGAGTATTAGTAGGAAAAGAGAGTAGGACTGAAGAGACTGTAGAAGGCATTGAAAGTATGGAGGAGGAGGAGGTAGAAAGGAGAAAATACTATAGGTGATACAAAAAGGTTGCCATGAGTAGGGGAGGGGAGGGCTGAAATATGGAAAGCCACTGAGTGTGTAGACAGAAAGAAAGAGAGGAGGAGATAGACAGAGTAGGAGAGACAAAGATGATGAGAGAAAGATAGATGAAAGGTAAGAAAGAAGTGCAGAAGTATGGTTAAGTGCAGAGTAGTTATAAAACTGATGTAATGGCCATTAGAACAATTTTCTCTGACTTCCACTATTACTCTAAATGGCATTTGTCTTGCCTGGAAAGAAGCAATGATCTATGATGAGGGCTGTGATGTCCCCACACTGGGCCAGTAATCAAGGAGCCTGAATCCTCACCATTGACGCTGGAGAGAGATATTCACATGGAATACTAATGGATACACTCAGCACTTCCAGATGCAGATCTCTTTGCATCAAGCACAATTTCTTTTAAGAGCACCCAGGGAACAAGCTCAGTCCAGGATCCCTAATAACACTCCCCATTGGCACAACTTAGAGTTGAGTCCTTAGCTGGGGTTCCAAGCTAAGTCCTCCCACATCCCCTCTGTGAAACCAGTGCTTTTTTTCCCTGCTCTAAGCAGCTGATGCACACACTTTGAGATTTGATTTGCACATACATGCACACATATCTGGGAAAGGCTGGCATAGATTCACCTGCGGTGTCCCCTTCTGTCCAGACTATAGGGTAGTTATTATCACTGTGACTAAAACTCATGCCAACTTTAAATCTCTTACAAGGGTACTGAATTATACTGAGTGAAATTAATATTAATAAATGGTAATGTTGGCCAAACACCAAGGCTTCAGGAGTGACCAGAGCTGTCACCAAATAAATATGTGCAAATACTCTCAAAGCATAAATGTTTCCTAAAAACAGACCAGCCACAGTGCCGAGTTTAAATATATTTAATAATAAAGGAATATGAAAATATTAAATATCTATTTAAAATAAATGCCAGAGTTTCAGTCACAGAGAATATTAAAAATAACACTGATGGAAAGTTTCACACAGTTATAGACAAACAGTCTTTAGCTAATCTCACTATCTATTCTTGACTGACTAAAATAATTACTGTTACTACTTACGGAATAGACCATGGCAAGACGAGTGAGTGGTCCTTGTTGTCAGATCCAAGACAGAATACAGAATGCTGCTGAGACTTCAGTCACTTCTAATATTAAAACATTATTTCTCTACAGAATTACATCACAAGCATCTGGTCATCTGACTCTGTTTCCCACACTATACCCCATCACTAGAAGCGACCAGGGTTTAGCATCTATGTGCTACAATACACACAGATATAGCATTGCTCAGATGTGGTGCAGCTGATGGAAGTCATAACACCATTTCAGTCTTCCTACATGGGCTACCAACTATTCTCTGGCACAGACATTGTGTCTCTGGCTCCATTAAAAACTGTAGGATAACATCTTTATGGCTTAACCCATAAAGGAATTTAATTTCAGATACATTTTGCAAAGTCAAGTGGATTACGATTAACCTTTGCTCTTCCAGTCCTCTGTTAAAACATACACATTTAATTCAGTTGCAATAATACAAATAGATTTATTTGTGCACCATGCGTCATCACGCACTGCCACGCACTTTGCACCATAGCTGGACAAATGAATTCAACAATTTTTCCCCCAATTACAGCTGTAGCACATTCGTGTAGCCCTCATCCTTAGTACTTTCCCAGTCAAAGAAATACTGCAAGTGAGTTGAAACCTATTAAATTACCAATAAACAAACACAAGCAAAAATATAAATCCACTCAGCTACTCCTAGATCGATCCTGAAAAGCCCCCCCCCCCCCAAGTCACAACAGTCTTCAACACAGCATTATGGACAGTTGGACCACCCTGCCAACTGCAGCAACTGCATCATGTGCACCAACAACCCTCTACTAAAAACTCACTCTAGCACAGTGTGTGAGAGATGCATCTACACCAAGAATCTTGAATCCATGCTCTCTTGCACTCAAAACAGTAACACGGAAGATGTTGTCAACCCACCCACCACTGCACAATCACATAGTACCACTACTCATACACACAGTACTCATCCAACACAAAAACGTACAGGGAAGTTCTCTTAAAAAGAAAACCTGAGACTCCAAATACTTCCAAAACACAAGAATGCTACATCTAACACAGTTCTCACAGTACCCATGACACATAGCAACACCAGTGTCTCACCTACCAAGCCCATAAGGCATAACACTCAAACAAATTTTTTTCTAGTCATTAAGAGTCTCAATAGTGAGACACACGGATGTTCCACTCAACAGGTTGGACAAGAAGAAAGTCACAGTCAGCTGCCTGTCTGGTGCCAAGATTTGTCGGATCATGCATGCACTCTGGTCTGTCAGCAACAAGTACCATTATGACTCGGTTATTCTTCATGTTGCAATGAACAACCTGAGATGTACCTCACTGGACTACATGAAGAGAGACATGATTAAGCTCCCTGAGTACGTGTCCAAGGCAGGTATGTCCCTAGCCTTGAGCAGCATACTACCCTCACCTAGAATGATGCCACAGTATAAGCAAAAAAAAAATGACTGATTTCAATAATTTGCTTAGTTTTTGGTGCTACCGAAAGAGGATCCAGTTCCTGTCTGTCTTGGAAGCCATGGCTGAAAAACCTCGCTGCTTTGCCAGAGACGGTATGCACCTGGCACCTTTAGGTTTTTGGCTGCTGGCAAAGGCTCTTGCTTCCACCATAGTGCCTTTTTTAGGCAAGGTCTCAAACAAACTTACCAACATGAAATTTGCAGTCATAACAAAATAAGGGTCATGCTGCAAAATGCAGGGAAAACCAAAAAATGCACATCCTGGAAGGACTTCTATCACTGGAAGGTGTAGATGATTGTGCAGTCACAGAAACCTAGTTCAAAGCCTCAGAGAGTACCTGGCCTTGCAAGGCTACAATGCCTTCCACACCTTCAGACTGCAAAATGAATGTGTGAGAACCAAAGGAGGCAGTGTTTCTATCTATATTAGAGAGAAATTCACCTGCCATCTAGTTAGACTAGGCAACTCCATGGAGTTATTCTAAGTTCAGGTTACAGGGGGTAAAACCCCCATTCAAGTCACAGCCAGTTACAGATACCCCTCCATGGGTCATGGCATGCATGAAGTCTACTTGACCAAACTGGAGACAATCCAAATATTATGGAACACACTGGTTATGGGGGATTTCAATTATGCCACCATCAACTGGGAAACTTGCACTAGCTTCAACCTGCTAGCGCAAAAGTTCCTTGACTTTGTTATCTCAAATGGCCTGGAACAAATTGTTCATACTCCAAACAGAGGAGCAAACATACTACATCTGGTCCTCACTAACATATCAAACAGGTGCACTACCACAACTGTCAGACTTTCATCAGTTAAATCTGTCCACAAATCAGCCACCTTCGAGCTGACACAAACTATAACTCACAACGGCTGAAATCGGACTAAAAAGCTTCACCAAGGCAATGTATACCCTCCTATGTGAAGGTATAAATGCATTCTAAGCCACACCCCCAGCTAGAAGTGGTAACTACACCAAAGCTTACATTAGAGCCCTGTACAAACAGACTCGGCTGTACCAGAAAGAATCAAAGCCAGAGTCCCAAGTAAAAAGTTGCCATGATGGACAAACTTTACAAAAAATGCAAAAATTTCCTGTCCATTAAAACAAAGGTGAGACCCCAACAACAGAACCACACCCTCCTCTGCCTCAACAGGCAAATAAGACAATTTGTCAAATCCTCTAAGGGCTTGAGAAAAATGTAGCTAACACAACGAAGGACAATCATAAGGCCTTTTACAGCTACATACGTAGCCAAAAAGGTGGGACCAAAGCATGTGCAGAACTAGTAACCAATGGCATCACACACACTGACCGCACAGAGATAGCAAACCTGCTAGCAGATAGGTTTGGTGAAAACTTCTCCCCCATCCCCTCCAAATATATCACAAACCATCAAAGCCTTGTCCAAGGCAAAAATCATGGATTCTATGGGACCAGGCGCCATTGCCAGGTTGTCTTCTAAACAGGCTAAAACATGAACTAGCATCACCATTATGTACCCTTTTCAGTCATAGTCTAACCACAGGCTTTGGTCCTGCAGAATGGAGAACAGCAACAGTTATTTCCCTCCACAAAAGTAGTCTAGCAACAGACCCGGGGAATTACAGACCCATAAGCCTAACCAGCCTCATCTGTAAGGCCATGGTATGTATTACTGTGGACCTCACAAATAAAGACATAGGTGACCTCCAAACCCTGGATCCTACCCAATTTGGCTTTGTCAAGGGCAGATCCTGCCTGTTAAATCTTGTGGAGTTTTTCTGGAATGTAACCAGGGCCATTGATGAGGGATAATTTATGCACAATGCATACCTTGACTTGGCAAAGGCTTTCAACACAATCCCACACTCTGGTATTACTGATAAACTTAGCAAACAAAGTAAAACCTCTTCAGTGTAACATGGGTTGCTAACTCGCTCACAAACCAGACACACACTATCAAAGTGGGTGACTCCACATCAAACAGCAGACCTGTTGCCAGTGGGGTGCAACAGGGATCAGTGCTTGGACCCCTTCTGTTTGGAATATACTTCTCAGAAGTTCAGGTCAAAATTAAAGTGTTGTTAAACCTCTTAGCTGTACAGACTTTTGCCTCATATTTTTTATCTTTTTTCATAAAATTGTGTTTTTTTGGTAAATTAGTGGCAAATCATTCAAGACTGAAGTGAGAAAACAATGACATACATTTGAGTTTCAGACTTCATACCCTTCAGAAAAGTCATGCTAATCCAAAACCTGTTATTCTAGCAACTTTTTTAATTTGTAAGAGCAATATTTAAAAATTGTCTCTATTTTTGGGCCTTTGTCCCACTTTTATTTATGGCTTTGTCCAGATTTCTTGGTCTAAGAGGTTGAGAGATATAGCTGCTGTGGCTGATCAAGTCTGCAGATGACTGCAAACTGGTTGCAATTATTGAATCCTCAAATGTTAGTATACTCCAAGAGGGATTTACCCAGACCAGCGACTGATGTCTTAATCATGGTCTCAAACTGAATGCAAGAAATGCATCATCTTTCGCTTCAGCATAAACAGTGTCCCTTCACACTATCAAAACAGCAACAATGCCCCAAGAACCACAAAGTGGTAAGGGACAGACTTGGGTTCACAAGTTGACTGTGACCTTAGCTTCGACTGTAGTAAGGAAGGCTTTCTACGTAGCACACTAGATTAGTAAAGGCATCACCCTGAGAACAAAAGATGTGATGATACCTCTATACTCAGCACTAATCTGGCCCATAATTGAGTATAATGCCCTGTTTGGCATGTACTGTACAAAGCACCTGCAGCAATTGGAGAGACATTAGAGGTTTCTAACAAAGAAGATCAAGAGACTCCAGGACGTGCTGTACACAGACCGACTAAAGTCTTTCACTTTACTCTGTATCATATAGACTTCTTAGGGGAAGCTTATGCCTGGCTTACAGAGCAATCTTAGACCCAAACCTAATGAACCTGCTGCATATCCATATATCAAACGGGACTAGGGCCACCTGTTCCAGGGACCTAAATATGGCCTGCGACTTAAATAGGACATGCTGGAGGGACAGATTTATCTCCCAGTGACTGCCACATCTTTGGAATAGGCTACCTATTCATGTGAGACAGAGCACTTGTATGACACTGTTCAAAGGGAACCTGGACAAGTGGATAAGGTACCATAAATGCTTACCAGGAATGGCACCCACAATCCTCCTGGACATGGGCAGTCATTGCTAAATGTATTCTTGGGTATTAACTAACATTTCTATGGTATTACATTGGGATGGAATGACTAGGCTTGAAATGATCTCTGGGTCAATAGCAGAGTATCCTCCTATGATCCTGTCAACAGATCTACGATAGCCGAGTATCCTCCTATGATCCTATCAACATATCTACGATAGCCGAGTATCCTCCTATGATCCTATCAACATATCTATGATAGACTTGTGTAAGATGAGAGATGTGATGGCTGTAACTTTTTCCTTAATTTTTAAGACTGGAAGTTGTTCACAACAGACAAGAGAATGCTTTCTTTTATTCATAGAAACTCCATGGGGATAAGTGACAAAGGGCTGTATTAGACAAAGGACAACTTTTGGAGCAGGTTTACTCATTGTTGGATACTGTTATTTTTCCCAGTCTGTTACACTGTTGCTGCTGATTGTATTGATTGCTGTATGCAGGTTTACCTCTCATTCTTTTTTATTGTGTAATGCAGTGTTTGGATTTAAGGAAGTTCAATTTCTTCAATTAAAAAGGTAAACAAAAAAGTAATGTTTAATTATTTGGTCATTTGTTTGTTAAACGGATGTTTACACTAATCCCCAAACCAGCACTGTAACCTTGGCCATTTGTTATATAAAGTCTATAATTTATTGGAAACATAAGACACACTAGATAAGTGGGTGACACACAAAGTGACAAGAACAAAAGAATTCAGGTAAGAAGTGGACCTCTAAATAAATTTGAAAAGGTGGTGTAAAATACTGCCCATCTCTGGTAACGTAACCTCATACCTTATGACATCTTAATGCATCTGTATCCCTTAAGACAATGAACCACATCCAGAGAACAACATAGGAGAAATGATTAAACTATGTAAACAGTTTCAGTTTTGGGGGCCTGAAGACACACTGGCTGGAAAAGAATGACCACTGGCCGTAAGTCAACCACTTATCCCCCCTCAGCTGGAACTCTCTTGAATGGCACACTTCAGAGCAGAGGCAGCAGTTAACTACATCCCCACTACACTGCTACTTATTAGGTAAACAAAATCCAAATTTTAAGCAGCACATACGGGTGCAACTTGGGATGAATTTCTTAAAGCAAAATGACCTTTGGTTTGTTCTGGTTCTGACAATTTTTAAACTTTTTGGCCAAGGAAAATACTGTTTTGGTACCCTCCTATCCTCTCGGGTTTAAGATTCCAGTCAGTTCTTACACAAGCATTGAGATACATGTGAGTTTGAACAGTGAAGGCAAACATTTTTTATTAAAAAAGTTAATGAGAGAGGAGGATGGAGAGAATAACCTAAACACACCTACAAGTATTTGTGGATGAAGACCATCCCTAGCATTTTAATTTTAGCTCTGTTTAAAGGACAAGGATATGCAGTTAAAAGCAACCTGGCCAATTCCTGAAACTGACAAATAAGATGAAATTTTGCCAGGAGTCTGGGATTGCTATAAAAGGTTTTCTCTCCACCCAGAGGTACAGTGACCCCAAAAATCAAGCCTACATTTGATGAAAGAATGTACCCTCATAGAAAAAAAAACTTTACTGAAAAGTTTCCTAAGTACACTTTTGATCAATTATTAATCCACTTTGTATATTCAGGAAATATGGATTCAGTTACATGCCCTAAACCCCACTTCTTGGATGGATGGAGCAGCTCTGTGCCTAACAAACATGGCAGATGCTTATCTTAAGTTTACGTGCAATCCACATCAAATGAAACCGCTGCCAAGTTTCATTGAGTCAGTCCAACCGCTATGCAATTAGATGCATTATGCTAACAAACCCAAAGAAAGCAGTCTTGACATGCACACTATTTGATAGCTTTTTTTTTCAGCCAAGTACCTGAGTGCCTAGGAAGCTACCTCATTAGCAAGGCCTATGGCTATAAGTTCTCCTGAAGAAAATCTGTCATTTACAATTTGATAATCATGCTGGTTTTCAAAAGGCTAGAGAGAGAGCTGACATTTGCATATTTAGACATTTGTCAGATTTTGAGACTTAATCCTTCATAAACGTTGGCTAGGCCTTCTATCATCCGAATAGATACATGACACCTAAGATACCTGCTTCATAGAAGTATTGGTTTAGTTTGGGCTGGTTCCACTGCCTTTTAATTCCTGAAGTCCTTGTTCATTGACCAGTAAAGACTGAACTGATTTCTGCTTTTCCACTAATGGCATCAATCAAACATCATCATAAAACTGACGTTTTGAACAAATAATGCTTTCTAAATCTCCCTGATCACACAGTTCACTACTTGTACTTCTGAATCTGTAGATCATGCTCATTTTAAATGATCACAACTTAGCCCACAGAACCTAGGCCTTTATTCATAGACTTTTTTCTCTACTAACCTTCTGTAAGTCAGCACAAACTTTTATCGGTGTTTCACTATAGCCAATTGGATTTTAATACAGTTATTCTTCCTGTAGTAGCAAAGCATTAGTTCAAGGATCTCCTTGGTCTTGGAACATTGCAAGTCATCAGTGATAAAGTTGATCCATGTTGCATAAAGTAACAGCTGTATTTTATGCAAACCTCTTTTCTTTAACGTACTTTTCACATGTGTAGGCTTCATACCAATTTCCTTTCCTTAACTTTCTTACTACAATCCATGCTTATTGCATTCTCTTGAAGAGCTTCATCTTCCATCTAACTGTAAAATCTTACTACATATATTTTCAGATGCACTTGTTTTCTGCCTCTTTATTGAATGTCGCATACTATGCAACCAGCTCTGTGTTAGCGCATGTCTTCCCTCCAATTGCCAGGGTAACCACCAATCAACCCAGTAGGATACGAACTCTACTGAATTAGAAGGACCACAGCACATCTTGGTACTGGAGAGGAATTCTCATGTTTGTGGGCAGTCTAGGACCATAGTACTGTAAGGGGAGCGGTGAGGCTGTTTCTATTACTTTCTCAAATTCCCCATTCACTGAAATTTACTTGCGTTTTATTTTGTTGTTTGCTGGGAAATTCTACTAAAGAAAGATTATTTTTGGTGGATATTTGGGGAATAGGCTCCAACATGGTCAAAATGAAACTGATACAACCTACATATGCTTGTATGCAGTGGAACCCATCAAAACAAGTACAATAATACCAGGAATTATTTTACATATGCATACTGCAGCATGTTGCGGTGGTGCAGCGGTTAGTGTTGCCACCTCACAGAAAGAGGTTCTCTGGTCCGATCCTCAGCTAGGGTGCCTTCTGTGCGGAGTCTGCATGTCCTCCCTGTGGACGTATGGGTTTCCTCTGGGTGCTCCAGTTTCCTCCCACATCCCAAAGACGTGCTGTAGGTGGACTGGGCACTCTAAATTGGACCCAGGTGTGAGTGTGTGTGTGTGTGTGTGTGTGTGTGTGTGTGTGTGTGTGTGTGCCTTCTGTGGAAGGTTGGGTGCCCTGGCTGGCCACTCGACACCATAAAATCCACTGCCAATCATGAGCGGACAGGTGATCCACTGCGGCAACCCCTAACCAGGAAAAGTCGAAAGAAGATGATGATACTGCAGCATGTCTTTACACTGAGGGAGAGAAGATAATTGGAGGTGAGATTACAGCAGTGTATTTATTTGCCTAAGTATCATAAAGTCAAAATTAATGGGTTGGGAGAGACAAGGACCCAAAATCAGGGTAATTTAATATATTATTCTAGTTCCATTAAAAAAATCAAAAGAACAGGTTTTGCAACAATGTGTATTTTCTGAACAATGCAAAGTATGAAACTCAAATTTATGGCATTACTGACTGACTGCAATCATCAACGATTTATCAGAAAATTAAAACTTTTATGGCGGATGGGACAAAAATAAAATCAAAATCAGTGATAGTTGAGAGCTGTATTAGGTGAAGAGAAATGAATGAAGACAAAGAGGAAGGTGAAAGATACAGAGGTATCACCTGCATATCTAAAGGGAATTTACTAGCAGGATAGGTTATACTAAAGGATTAGAACCAGGTCACAGTACAGGGACTGAAGGACTAGAATTAGGTCACAGTACAGCATCTACACAGAAGAATCTCTCAGAAAACTTCTGGGAGAACTTCATGTTGATCTGGAATGAATGCAAGAATGGTTACCAAGAGGCAAATTCAAACCAAGAGATGAAAGGTTAATATTGGCGGCCCAAGATAGTGGGTTGCATGCACATTGGTTTACAAAGTCCATTCAACATGTGGGAGAAACGGACAAATGTAGACTTTGTAATACTGAACTGTTAACAGTCATACACTTTGTTGCTTGTTGTGACATACTAATGGCAGAAGGACTGTATACTGAAAGGCATAATAATGTGGCAAGATTATTGCACTGGAGATTGTGCAAACACTGTGGTACTGAAGTGGCTGAAAAACACTGGAAACATGAGCCACAAAGCATCACAGAAAATGATGAAGTCTACATCACATTCGATCATCCATTACCATCATCAAACGACAGATGCTGGATAACTGGATATAGTGGTCCATAAAAAGAAGACGAAAGTAGCATTGATCATTGAAATTGCCCCACCCAGTGACTACAGCACCTTGCGTACAGATTGAAATTGCCCCACCCAGTGACTACAGCACCTTGCGTACAGATTGAAATTGCCCCACCCAGTGACTGCAGCACCTTGCGTACAGATTGAAACAAAGTCATAAAATATCAGGATGTGCAGGCAGAAATGAGGGCCGTGTGGAAGAAAGATAACGAGACAGTCCCGATAGTAGTAGGAGCAACGGGTCTTAGAAAAAAGAATCTACGATCGTATTTACATATACATGTAACTCTGTACAAATTGCAGGAGGAGTCATTACTGGGCACATTGCGAGTGCTGCAAAGAGCACTTCTGGCTGACATCAAAGAGTGAAACAACACTAATTTCATGAACTTTAATCGTACTTTGACTTGGGAATGGGGTCCATTCCCGTCATGGTATTAGAAACCCAAAAGATTTGGAGAAATTAAAAAAAGAATCTCTCAGCACTAGAGACTGCCAGAATGAAAGCATGCAGGTTTCCTCACCCCTTCCCCAAAGAGAAAGCACAATTTTCATACCTTTCACAAAGGAAATGGCTCCAAGCAAAATAAAGGTCTCAGTATTGCTTGGCTTACTATTATTAAAGCTCATTTCCAATTCTACCTAGTCACCTAACCATTAGAGCTTCCAATAAACATCTTAAATCCCTCCCCTCTAGTGGACCTGCATTACAAACTCCTCGAAATAAACTGCATTTTACTGACACAAGCTTTTCTTTCATCACCTCGTTGGCATGGGACTTACTACCAGCCAATTTAAAATGTATGCAGTCATTTTTTAAATTCTGTTCTAGCCTTAAAAAGCTAATTTACAAGGAAGCCAAATGTATCTGTTTTCTTAACAATCCTGATGTCTAACTAAACTATTTCCCCTGACTGAGCTTGTAATTAAACTGAAAAGTAATGACCAATGCTGTATACTTAGTTGAAGGAATAATTTACAAAATACTTTTATTTTGCAACAGTAAATGTTTTCTTCCCACTCTGGAGACTTCAAACAAATGAACAAAAACAGTTGACGTTACAAAGCTTAAAACAGGCAAATCTCATAATTGTAAGCATCTGATTCCATGATGCATGTCACAAAATCAATATAAAGAGCCCAAGAACTGTTTGCATACAAGTACAAAGTGGCTCAGAGATTGATGCTCAAAGTTTTACCTTTAAGTGTACACTTAATCTAAGGACAAATTAGTTCTCGATGTTGATGGGCTTTAAGGAAGACATGTCAATTAAACTACTTTCTACCTAGCTTGTTCACAATGTCTGCAAATATATATCATTATTCACACAATCCAGAATATAAGAAAAAAATGTTATAAGGGGAGTATATTTATGAATGTGTACAAAATCATTGCTATTTTTATTTTCTGTAGCATAAAATTTACATTTTCCCTGCATTCCAACACACTAGTAGATGTCTTTACATTCACCGTTACCATATTCATTACTATATGGCATTATTACTATATGGGATTCTCTCCCATGAAGCCCATCGTCCAGCCAGTCTACCAAAGTCTACCATTGCTTTAAGGTACGCTGAATGTCACACCTACTCACTCCTCATGTAGGGGTAGGACATAAAGGTGACGTTCAGGTGTACCATCCACAGAACTTCTTTGCCGCCAGTCCAAACACTGTTTTTAACCATTGGTCTTGTTTGCCTCCATCCGTTTTTTTGCCATTTTTTCCTAGTTTACTGGAACTTCCATGATTTCTCCTGTTTGCTGAAATCCTCACCATTGCAGATACGTACCCAGTTGTGGTTTTTAGTTCTTTTACTCATTTTTTGTGTTATTTGGGGAACTAATGTCATCCAGGAAGGGTAAATGCCAGTTGGGAGACAGATTTCCCATAAAGACCACCACAATAAGTGCCTTTTTTGCCTAGGAGCTTCTTACGACTATACGTCTTGTTCTATCTGTCAGGCATTTGTCTTGAAAACCCTTTGCAGTAGGCTTTCTTCCCTTTCATTGTATCTTGAGAACCAGTGCCTTAAGCTGCTTGCTAAAGATACTATGGATGGAACTTCCTGCCCGAGAGTCAGCTGTCAGGGAAGAAGAAGGTGAAAAAGGTAAGACCAGAATCTTTTGCTGTGCAGCCTCTGCCAGGGGTTTCTCCTGAGGTTATTACAAACCTGGAAACTCACCTGGTTGTGTTGTCAGATTACTTTACCACATCAAGGTTGGAGCCCAGCAAGTAATCTGGCAGGCAACATGTCCGACGAGGTTTTGCAGGTGTCCATTTTGGGTGTTCACTGGGAACCACAGTTGATTGTTTCCAAGGGGTCTAGGGGGGTTCCACAGTTTTTTCTTAGGGAAGAAGTTTCTACTACGATTGTGGACTGCCGTCATGAGTCAGGGCCCTCTCAGTTTTCTAGGATGGATGTCCCCGTAAAAAAGAAACGGAAAACTAGACATGTTTCTTCTGCTCCTAGGGACCCACAAAGTGAGTGGCAAGCTTTTACTCAGGGGTCATTTAATGCTTTACTGTCATTAAGGCCTCCTCAGCAGGTTTTGCTCCTCCTTGGTCTTCTTCACCTAAAAGGCCCAGGAATTTAAATTCTGAGGAAGAGTAGGATTCTGATGAAGAATCCCTTACTTATTCTACACGGATTCCTTCTACTTTAGACTATGGGTCTGAGAAGGAAGAATCTAATAGTCCAGATACTCCTTCTGAGGAAATTTCCTTTGGGGACATAATCTCTAGGATGACGGAATTTTTGAAGTGGGATTGTGCCCAGGTTTCTGATATCCATAAGAGGTACTATGAGTTACTGCAGATGGAATCTCCTAAACCTGCAGCTATTCCTCCTGTCTTGCCTGTTTTACTAGATGTTTTTTCAGATGCCTATAAAGCACCTGATTCTCTGCCTCCTGCTCCCAAGAAGCATAGGGTGCATGAGGATTGCTCCTTTTTTTTCAAATGTTTTGCTGCTGACCCCACTTTGGTGTCTGTAGCATCTGATAGGCTGTCTCAATTACTTCCTTCGTCCAAGTTACTGCCTTCAATCAAGGACAGCAGAACCATGGAATGGCTGGGTAAGAAAGTTTATACTTCTGCTACCCTAGCTTTTAGGGATATTAACTATCAAACCCATATATCTAGGTATGTGCTGGCTCTTCCCTATCAGCTTTTTTCTGATCTTGCAGACTCTGAGTAAATCTTCTTCTCTTTCCTTGCTAGGGACCTCCTCTCAAGTAGTTTGTCATTCTGTCAGATGTAGTTATGATGCAGCGAATTCCTCTTCTAGGAATGCTGCTTCTTTTGGTTCAGTACTGAGGAGGTATGCTTGGCTTAGGCTTTACCTGATGATATTAAGGCTAAGTTGCTGGATGCTCCTCTGGATACTACATTTTTGTTATGGGAAGTGGCTGCTGATTAAGTATCTTCAGGACAAAGAGAAGGCCTTGCAGGAGCTTAAACATGTCCATTTCTCCTGTGGTTAAATTTCAGAGAAACTACCCTGCTAAGCCAGCCTTTGTTCATAAGCAATCTTGCCCTCTTGATAGAGGTAAAAAGGGTGGTAAACAGGCTTCTCCGGCTAAAGCCACTCAGACTGCAGGGACTCTTATGCCTTTCTTTCCTGACAAACCAGGTGCTGTCTGACTATTCACCTGTTTACAGCCACATTCCTTTTCTCCATCTTTCACTTTAATCTTCCTATTTGGCTTTGAATCACCCAGGATTCTTGGGTTCTGTCAATCATTCATCAGGGGTACTTCATGGTGTGGAATTCCAGTCATCCTTTAAGGGCATTCCTCAGCCTCCTTGGGAACAACCTGCTTTTTTTCCCAGAGGTTCTTTGAGATGTCTTGTCTCAGGGTACTATTCAAGAGGTGCCTGCGTCCCAAAGGGGAAGGGGTTTTATTCAAGAATATTTCTAGTGCCCAGAAAAGAAGGTACTTGGAGACCAATTCTAGACCTCTCTCAGCTAAACACCTTTTCTGAAGGTGCTTTCCTTTTGGATGTTGTCCCTTCAGACTCTTCTTCTCTCGCTACCTCAGACCTTTCGATTGTCTCTGGATCTTAAGGATGCTTATCTCCATATTCCGAATCATTCTCTTTTCAGGAGGTTTTTGCATTTCTCTGTTGCTTCCTGGCATTTTCAGTTCTGTACTTTGCACTTTGGCCCTTCTACAGCCCCAAGGGTGTTGACCAAATGCCTCACTCCTGTGATTGCTTTTTTCAGGCTTCAAGGGATCCAAATGTTTCCTTACTTGGATGACCTGCTGACTCAAGCATCCTCTCCAGAGGTCCTTTTGCAAAATCTTTGTTTTACCATTTCTCATTTTCAAAGTCTGGGGTTCACGATAAACTTCAAAAATGTCTTCCCTGATTCCTTCTCAGGATCATGTCTTTCTGGGTTGCAGGATTCAGACAGTGCCAGTGCTGGCATCCCTGCCTCCTCCAAAGGCATTAACTCTCATTTCTTACTTTCAAACTCTTCTTCTAGTGACCTCCATTACAGCCAGGGAGTTTCTCAGAGCTCTGGGGGTTCATGGCTTCCAACATTCCAATGCTTCCTCTGGCCAAACTTCACATGAGGAAGCTCCAGTTGTTTCTGAAGTTGATGTGGTTTCAACATGCGCTTCCTCTAGACTTTACAGTTCTTCTTTTCCCTTGTCTCAAGGATGAACTTTTATGGTGGATTCAGCAGTTGTCCCTGAATCCAGGGGTCCCTTTTTCATCCTTCTCTTCCTTTTCAGGATCTGTTCACAGATGATTCAGATGTGGGATTAGGAACATTTGGCTCCCCTGAAGGTTCAGGGAGTGTGGTCACCTCTTCAGCAGAAGGAGCACATCAGCATCAAAGAGATGAGAGCTCTTACATCGGCTATTCAGGCCTTTCATATTCTTTTCTCTCTGGGGCCTCTCAAGGTATTCATGGACAATACCACAGTTATGTGATATACCAACAAACAGGGGGGAGCAAGATCTTACCTTCTTTGCCGGCTGGCACTTCTGGTATGGGATCTGGCTATCAAATGACTCTTCAGGCAGTTTATATTCCTTCAGATCAGAACATTGTGGCAGACACTCTGAGCAGGTCCTTCACTCAGTCCCATGAATGGATGCTTCACAAGGATGTGTTTCTAGACATTGCTCACCAGTGGGGTACTCCTCAAGTAGATCTCTTTGCCTCTCCTCTGAAAGGCTCCTCTGTTTTGTGCCAGAGTCCCAGGTCCTCTGGTAAGGAAGGTGGACGCCCTCTCATTTTCTTGGAAGGGGATGTTTCTTTATGCATTCCGTCCCCTTCCTTTCATTCAGAGAGTCCTATTCAAGATTCAACAGGATGCTCCCAAAATCTTGTTGGTGACTCGTTTTTGGGTGCAACAGCACTTGCTCCCTCTAGTTTTGTATCTAGCCAAGGGAAATCATCAGAAGTTACCTCACAGGGTGGATCTCCTCACACAAGACAAGGGGTCTCTCATCCATCCCCACCTGTCCACACTTCAACTGACACTGTAGGTGATAGGGTTTTGATCCCTCACAGACCCCTTTCTTCTGAGTATGTGTTGTAAGTCCTGCAGGAGGCCAGGAAACCTACTACTAGGAAATCCTACTTATCTAAATGGAAGTGGTTTTCTATTTGGTGTCTTTCTCATGACCTGGACCCACTTACTTGTGGATGTTCCTTTGGTTCTCTCTTATTTTTGTGAGTTGCTCAATGCTGGTTTGGCCTATTCTTCTATTAAGGCACACTTATCAGCTCTTTCTGCTTGTCTGCCTTTAACTCCTCCATTAACTTCTAAATTTAAGGCTAAGCAATTTCTTAAAGGCATCCTTACTATTAGACCTCCCAGGAAGCCTGTTCCTCCTCCCTGGGACCTTAATTTTATCCTGGAGAAATTGACTCGGGCTCCTTTTGAGCCTGCTGTTTCAGCTTCCTTGCAATATCTTGGAAGACGATTCTTTTGTTAGCTCTTACTACTGCCAGATGGGAATCTGAGTTGCAAGCCCTTATGGCTTGTCCACCTTTTTTGATATTTCATGAGGACAGGGTGTCCTTGCATAGTAATCCTTCTTTTATGCCCAAGGTGGTTAATGAGTTGTCACTTAATCAGTCTAGTAATTTGCCTACTATTTTCGCCTCTCCGCAATCCGACAGTGAGAGGGTGCTGCATACCTTAGACAGCTTAGACAGCTCAGATTTTATTTGGATATGACTAAAGCTATCCGAAAATCTGATCAGTTGTGTTTCATTTCATCCTAGGTCTTTAAGATTGGCTGTTTCCAAGCAAACTACTTCTACTTGGATTTCAAAAGCTATTTCTTTTTGTTACACATTTCATGGTGAGAGCCTTCCTTCTTCTGTGAAGGCTCATTCTACTAGACCTGTGGCTTCTTCTGTTGCTTTTTTCAAGGGTTTAGACACTAATTCTATTCTTGAAGCAGCTACCTGGACTTCTGTGCATACCTTTACCAGATATTACAAGTTGGATGGTATCCTCCAGAGCTAGACCTGGCTTTGATAATGCCATTCCTTATGGCTTCTTAGAAGTGTCTACTGCTGCTTCCTCCTCCCAAGTTTCTTATTGAGCTTTGGCACTCTCCCATATATTGATGAATACTGCAACGGTGTATGTAAGGACAAAATAAAGTGTAAAATCTTACCATAATAGTAGATGTTCTTGCCTTCACTGCTGCAGTGTTTACTCCCTTCCTCCATCGCCTTAGTCCTTTTTTTTCTTCCTGGATGTGCAGGTGCTCTTTGGTTTTCCTTGGACTCCTGTTCCTACTGGAGCAATCACTTCTGGGGATGGTACACCTGAACATCACCTTTATGCCCTATGCTATGTGAGGAGTGTATAGCTAATGTTCAGCATAACTTAAAGCAATGGTAGACTGGCTGGAAAACGGGCTTCACACCAAGGAATCCCATATAGCAATAACGTCATACAGTAATGAATACTGCAGAGATGAAGGCAAGGACATCTACTGTTTTGGTATGATTTTACACAACTGTACTTTCTATGCAGAATCCTTCATATAAAAAACAGCCTGTTATGTAAACTATACCACTGGAACAGTCACAAAATTGTCCCAGAGTTTTATAGGATTTGTTCTACTATAGAAAAAAAGGACTACTCCACAATAATATACAATGGCAACACAGGCAGTAGTTATAGTTTCCATATTTCATTTTACTGTTGTTATTAATACCTACTTAATTATTCCAAGCATTTGAGAGTGGGATTTATTTATTTATTTTTATTGTATGTATTTTACATTTGTTGACCGGGATAGTCTAAACTGGATTTATGTCCATTTCCATTAGAGTCCCAGGGAGATAAGCTCCAAGAGATTACTAGACTACTAACATACAAGTACTAGTTGTGATACAGTTAAATACTACAAATTTTAAACAGTTCAGGAATCTTCACAGTTTATACAAAAAACATGTTACATTTAGATAAGATATTTTAGACTTTATGTACAATATTTCATTAGTAACTAGAAAGTAATTGTTAAACAGATACATCCTTCAAGTTTCAACAGTTCAGCAATGCTCACAATTTAAACAATACTTGTTGCCTGCCTTAGGTAGGATGCTTTAGAATTATATGCAGAAGAATTTAACTAGGTATTTTAAATTATCTCTATTAGGATAAGATATGCTTTGCCAAAGGTAGGCCTTGATCTAAAAAGACACTGATAGAGCAGGAATTAGGTCTTAAGAGAGGGTATTTGGGATATAGTATGAGATTAGTCGGGATTTGTACAGGGACATAACCAATGGGTTTTAAGATAGAGTTTCAGATTGTGTTTAAAAAGTGTAAATGAAGACAGTGATGTAAGTTCATGGGGGAGTTGGTTCTAATACTTTCCAACTGTATTTGAGAACAGAGCATCTCCTGCCATGTTATTAGATTTACATGTTGATATAAGTAGTTTATTAGACAAGCGTAAAGTTGAAAGGTTCTTATATTGGGTAATGAGACTAGCAAGTACTGGGGATTGGTAGGTTGGAAAAGGGTTTTCTGCGCAATGGTGAGTTGTTTAAAGTGAATCTGATTCAGAAGCTCCAACCAGCCTAATTGTTTCAGATTATGGCAGTGATGGGTCCTAAAGGAGGAAGCAGTAGCAAATCTGGCAATGCTATTGTAAGCGTTGGCTAGCTTGTTAAGGTTATTTTTTTGACAAGTTAGTATATATGGAAGAAGTATAGAGAAGTGTGGAGATAAGGTGGGAATAGGCAAAAGTGGTTCTGGCTAGTGAGGAGAGAAATGGTTTTATCCTACAGAGGGAGCCTAGTTTCTTGTTGACAATTTTTATGGTATTGCTGATATGGGCTTCAAAGTTCAGAATGTTATCAATGGTTACCCCTATAAGTTTAGTTGTTGGATCGGGAGGGTATGAGTGTAGCATTATTGGATAAGACTGAAAAGTTCATTGGGAGTGATTTACGGCTAGGAGTGAAAAGGATGAGTTTATTTTTTTGGGGGGTTCAAGAGGAGGCAGCGTTGTAGAAACCAATTTTCTGTTTTATTGAAAATTGTCTGAGTTAGAGTCTGTAGGTGGGATTGAGATTTAGCTGAGCAGATTATTGTCGAATCATCTGCATATTGTACACAGTTAGTTAAAGGAATAGCTAGGTTGAGGTCATTGATAAATATTGAGAAAAGAAGGGGGCCCAATATAAAGCCCTGAGGAACACCTAGGGTAACTGGGAGATGGGATGAGAGGTTGTTGTCCCATAGCACTGCCTGCTGTCTATTATCAAGGTAGGACTGGAACCATTTTATAGTCTTTGTGCCCAGAGAGAAGGATTTTAGAATATTGAGAAGTAAATGGTGGTTGACCATGTCGAATGCTTTTGAAAGGTCGATGAAAAGTGCTGAAGAGAGAAGATTGTTATTATGGTTTTTTTTGATGCTGTCAGTGAAGGATAGGAGAGCAGTTGTACTGTGGAAAGGCCTGAAGCCATGTTGAGATTTGGCCAGTAAATTGTTCTGGAGTAGGTGGTCTAGTAACTGTCTGTGGATGCACTTTTCCATTATTTTAGCTAATGGGGAAAGTAGAGCTATGGGACGATAGTTAGAATATTCTCTGGAGTTTCCACCCTTGTGTAGGGGGATAATGTAGGAGATTTTCCAGATGGTGGGAATAATGCTTTCTTGTATGGTTCTATTTATCAGCAATAATACAGGATAAGCTATGACTTTGGCTGCCTTTTGCAGGTATTCAGCAGGTAAGCTGGTCAGCTGAGGGGTAGTAGGTTTTAGTTTACTTAAGAGGTTGCAGATGAGGGAAATTGGGACAGGTTGCAGGTTTAGAGTTAGGAGAGAGTTAGTAGTATTGGTTGGAAGGGCAGAGGTATCAGCTGTTAGCTGATCAGCAAGTGTTTGGATGGTCTCAGTGAAGAAGGTATTAAAAGCATTAGCAGTTTGCTTTGGATTGGTGGAAATAAAAGTTTTTTTATCTTCAAGTATAGCTTTCTTAGGAGACGCAGCATTTATTAATGAGAATGGGAAGGTCACCCAATTTTCCAGTTAGTATTCTCCACTAATTCTCTACTACATTCTTAACTGAACCCAAAGAAACATTAGAACTGAAGGGCTAACCTAAGATTATGTGTCTTGTAGTGATTTAGCGTTATTTGTATGCAAGAGGTAAGGGAACTGGACCACTAATGCCCCCGTCAGTCATAACTTGGTAAATTAATACAAAAATAGTATGAAAGAAATAGTAACTGATTTGACAAACAATTAGCTATGGGCACAAAGAACTACTGAATTATATAAAATGCAAGATATACTCATATATACAATGTACAGACAACATATGATGGAAATCCATGGAGAAAGACAGACAAGATATATAGAACATAAGCTCTTCTAACAACAGCTTAATTATTTAAAGTATTGATTTCAGCTCATGTAGAAAGCCAGTGGTAATGCAACACTGGTATATAAAACAGAGGATTTGTAAGATAGAAAAGAGACTGTATTCAGAGAAAAAAAAATGAAATCATATGTTACACATTAGTGAAGACTACAAGGTCACACAATTAACTCAGCTATTTACAAATGTCAGTCATAGGCCAAAAACATTAAGTGATGCCCACCTTAAGTAAAGTATATGGCAGATTTAGAGAAGTGAAACAGAAGTGAAGCATTTGCAATCAGACGTACTTGCTAGGACTTGAGCTGCTTAGAAAAGGAAGTAAAGGTAAGATGAGATGCTTAGCATGGTGTTAAAGAATAATAAGCCATGATAGGAGCAAGCCCTCTGAGTGCAGACTAGAATATTTAGGGGAGTGAAAAACTTGAGAGCAGCAGAGTTAATCTAAAGGGATTTGGAGAGTGATGTAAATGTGAAAAATTAGCAGAAGGGCTTGCACAGTGCCTTGTTTAGGATTTTGTATGGAAGTATACAGGGAGTAAAGCAAGTATGAAAAGAATGCAAAGCCATGGTCTTTAATGCAAGGCAGTGACATATTTTTTTAATTTTTTATTTTGTGGCAACAATGAGGAAATTCCGTTCTACATTGCTTGCAGTTATAACTTATATTTTTCAGAGATGGAGCCAATGATGGGAAGGGAGTATTCAAGTATAAGGAGGAGGTCTTCTTTCCTATTGTAGCTCTAAATGCCACCTCCTTTCCTACAGCAGCTCTACACAATGCCTCCTTTCCTACAGCAGCTCTACATGTCGTCTCCTTTCCTACAGCAGCTCTACATGATGTCTCCTTTCCTACAGCAGCTCTACATGCCGTCTCCTTTCCTACAGCAGCGCTACATGTAGTCTCCTTTCCTACAGCAGCTCTACACACCGTCTCCTTTCCTACAGCAGCTCTACACGCCGTCTCCTTTTCTACAGCAGCTCTACATGCCGCCTCCTTTCCTACAGCAGCTCTACACGCCATCTCCTTTCCTACAGCAGCTCTACACGCCATCTCCTTTCCTACAGCAGTGCTACACGACGTCGCCTTTCCTACAGCAGCTCTACACGACGTCTCTTTTCCTACAGCAGCTCTACACGCCGTCTCCTTTCCTACAGCAGCTCTACACACCGTCTCCTTTCCTACAGCAGCATCACATGCCGTCTCCTTTCCTACAGAAGCTCTACACGCCGTCTCCTTTCCTACAGCAGCTCTACACAATGCCTCCTTTCCTACAGCAACTCTACATGCCGTCTCCTTTCCTACAGCAGCGCTACATGTCGTCTCCTTTCCTACAGCAGCGCTACATGTCGTCTCCTTTCCTACAGCAGCGCTACATGTCGTCTCCTTTCCTACAGCAGCTCTACATGACATCTCCTTTCCTACAGCAGCTCTACATGCCATCTCCTTTCCTACAGCAGCTCTACACGCCGTCTCCTTTCCTACAGCAGCTCTACACGCCGTCTCCTTTCCTACAGCAGCTCTACACGCCGTCTCCTTTCATACAGCAGCTCTACACGCCATCTCCTTTCATACAGCAGCTCTACACGCCATCTCCTTTCCTACAGCAGCTCTACACGCCGTTTCCTTTCCTACAGCAGCTCTACACACCGTCTCCTTTCCTACAGCAGCATCACATGCCATCTCCTTTCCTACAGCAGCTCTACACGCCGTCTCCTTTCCTACAGCAGCTCTACACACCGTCTCCTTTCCTACAGCAGCTCTACATGCCGTTTCCTTTCCTACAGCAGCTCTACACACCGTCTCCTTTCCTACAGCAGCATCACATGCCGTCTCCTTTCCTACAGCAGCTCTACACGCCGTCTCCTTTCCTACAGCAGCTCTACACGACGTCTCCTTTCCTACAGCAGCGCTACATGTAGTCTCCTTTCCTACAGCAGCTCTACACGCCATCTCCTTTCCTACAGCAGCTCTACACGCCATCTCCTTTCCTACAGCAGCTCTACATGACGTCTCCTTTCCTACAGCAGCTCTACATGCCGTTTCCTTTCCTACAGCAGCTCAAATGACGTATCATTTCCTACAGCAGATCTACACGACGCCTCCTTTCCTACAGCAGCTCTGCATGATGCCTCCTTTCCTACAGCAGCTCTACAAGATGCCTCCTTTCCTACAGCAGATCTACACGACGCCTCCTTTCCTACAGCAGCTCTACATGCCATCTACTAGCCCGGTCAACAAATATAAAATAAAAAATAAATAAATAAGTAAATAATAAGGTTTTACCATAGTCAGTGAAAGAATTGGGACAATGAGAAACATGAGAAATAAGCATAGTTGCAAGGAGTATATTTGTAAATCAGTGTGGATATGTGGGACTTTTAGTTTACAAGATAAAGAAATGAAAGATGTGTGTGTTAAATAGAGTATCAAAGCCATGGTATATCCATATATTTGAATTCTTACTAGTCGATGTTCTTCAGTGCAGATGAGAGGCAAAGTGTAAATTTAGCATTCTTGTCAAAGTGCTTTCAGGTTTGGATAATAAACTCATGACTGTGAGTCACAATGTCTGATCCGTATTTAAGCCCAGAGAATGATCACGAACACTACTCCAACGTTTTGCTCCTTAGTGAAAGCCCTGTTTCTGATCCATATACAGAAGAACCAATTTATCATGTATATGATATTTTAGCTGAGTGTCTAGGGTGATGCTTAGCAACTTAACAGAGCTAATTGACTCTATTGATGGTAATCACAAGAAAGAATTGGGGAATTATGTTGGCTTATGAACTGAGATGGACAGAGTTACTGATTTTTGAAGATGGTCAGTCTGTGATGTAGTTGAGTTTTAACCTTTTTTACTTTTATTTTCATGTGTGTAGGGTAAAACCACCAATTTCCTTGCTCTTTTATTGTTCCTTGGGGAAAATGTTCCTGCTTCCGCCATTTTTATTTAATTAATTTAATTAATTAATTAATTAATTTAGTAACATTTGTTAACCAGGTTGTGTCCGACTGGGCAAAAAGCCCATTTTCAGCAAAGATGCAGGGAGAAACTCTCCAGAAACAGTTTAACTTCTGTATGGAAGTATATAACACGACCATCTTTCCGCCATTGTGTTTCAAGTTCTGTGACTGTATACAGGGTTATGGCATTGCCATCTGAGCGGTTAATAAGCTCATTAATTTTCTTTGTGGAATAATACACAGTTCTGCTAACTTCAGACAATTTAGGTAGTGACTATTTAGATTACAATTATTCTTCATGAACTGTCAAGCATGAGGTACATTCAGTAAAGAATTTGTTATTCAACAAAAATTATAATTTGTATTTATTAAGCGAATCAGTTTTAAAACATATTCCATTAAAATTGAATTTATAAGAGTAACCTGGCTGCTAGTATAAAAAAAGCCAAAATAGGCCTGTAACAGAATGTACAGTGCCAGCAGACAGTGATAAACATAACATTTATTAAATACAAACTTGATCAAGTTGCCTTTTAAACTAAACAAGGTACAATTGCACAATGTGTGCTGTACTTTAAATGTGAAGTAAATGAAAATGCTCTAGTTCCCATTAAGTTGCTCGTGATCTATATACTTAGATTGTTTTAAACAAGTATCCTCACCAGTAAGTCATCTCCATAAACATAAGCACAACAACCCTTTCAGCCCCAAGCAATAAAAACTTGGAATAATGAATTTGCATTTTCTATCATCTCTGTAGACAGCATGGTTGAAAAGGGGAGCCCAAGGGAACGTAGCAATTCTCTCATGTTTATTGCCAACCACCTACTATATAAAACAGCTAGCATAGTGTTGAAAGATGTAGTTATACAATGTTATTGAATGCAAAGCTTTCTCACAAACTAACAAACAATAAGCAGGTTGTCTGTACCACATAATCCAATAGTAAAATTGCAGAGAGCTCAGAACATTCTGGGCCTGTGGTTGTTCTAGGCTGCTACTGTAATGTGCCAGTAGAAGTTACATTATTGAATCCCTCAATATATGTCCAAGATAGTTCCTTCATGAATATAAAAGCAAAAAGATCAGGGTGGCATTAGTGGAGAAACTCTATTTAGGATGGAATAGATGTGCATTGTTTGGATATAGTGAATAAAAATGTCTGTATTACACGGAGAGGAGAGGATAGGAAATAATCTGGGAGGGGGATAATGTGAATATAATAGTATGATTAGACAGTCAAAGTTAGCCAAGTCGTTTTTTCAGTCACAGATGCACACAGTTATAAAGCTGCTGTTTTATAACTGTTTAGTACTCTGTATGCACAAATTAGAAGATTATCACCAATCATTTTCATCTTAAACATGAAACCACTCTTAGAAGTATAATCTGTCTGCTTGGCACAGTTTGCACAGTACTGGATGTGTGATTTCCATGAGTATAATGCTGTACCGAGATGCCTCAATCCCCTTTCAGACAATGGCACAAATTATTGAATTATGTCAGTGGGGGTTCAGAATTGACTCCCAGTGTCCAGAATCAAATCTAGAAGGGGTACCCATGGCAGCTTAAGGCCTGTTGCACAGAGACCAGAAATTTAATTAAAAAAAAATCTTTATTGTAGGTTCTGCATAGGCAAGCAAAAGATTTCTTTTTTTTTAGATAATTAAAGTTATTTTCACTGGAAAAGCAGATTTTCAACATGTATTGTATCTGTTTGGCAGAGATTTCTGTACAGCTACTAATATTTTAGGAAGCACAGACTTCATTCTGATGGACATACCTATGATTCATCATTGACTCTGACATTGAGTGCCTTTTGTGTGATAGTATTTCATTGTGGTGAGTTGCTGTGTAATGTACTGTTTGAGCCAGCAGTACCTTTTGGGGGTTTGTTCCCCCTTTTCTTTACTGTTGCCTGACCGTGGAGTTGGTATATATAATTTTGGGGGGACACTTGGCATCCTACACAGGGATATATGTGTGCTTGCCCCCCTGCAAAAAAAAAAATGATTTATGTTTTAATAGTTTTTTGACTCACTGTTTTTCAGTATACAGTTTGCAATGAATAGTGAGTCAAAACACAGTGCTTCACATTTGCATAGGTAAACCCATTCTAATGTATTTGTATTCTGCACCAAGTGGCAGCATAACTTTTTAACAGCTGAATGTTTCCATGAAAAGTGCAGTTAAATGGCAGGACACACAAGGATGGTTATTCTAGCAAGCCAAATGCTTATCACTCCATAATAATTGCAGTTAATTTCTGTTGCAAGTCTCTTGGCAGTGGTCATTTTAAAGGGTAATTCTGCAATGACTGATTGCAGTACACCTAAAAATCTAAGAATAGCACTTCAGACAGGGGATTCTGCAAACTGCATGCATAGCTTCATCACATGAATTTGCAAATTTAATATTCCAGCTCTTTCACTGATTGCTTCACAGAAATTAAGAGCAATAAATGAAGTATGACACTGGTATAAGCCTTATAGTGCTACAAATCTGCTAAAATGTTGCAAGGACAGCCAGTGCTCCCAATACTTGTATAGACTCCAACATGTTCAGGTTGCCAAGGCCAGGATTACTGAAGCCAATTGGAATGCCAATATAGGATGACTCTACCAGGCAGCTGGAAAAAAAAACAGCTAAACCACCACTTAGTGCACACACTACACTATGATCACTTACGTAATGGTTTTGTTCCTTTATTTTCTCTTTTTTCTTTTAACAAGACCCAGATTCATTCCTCATACTAATCACTCTTACATCTTAAAGTACGTTACGTCATCAGTTACATAAGCGCAGTTCTCTATAACTGTCAATAAGCTATGCGGAAGCTTACTGAAATCAAACTTGGGACATATATTCAGTTAGTTACTACACAAAAATACCCAGAGACTTGGGAGAATATAGTAAATAAGGCCTGAAGTAATTTAATAAAGGACCAAATTCTTTTAAACTAATCCGCTTGAGTGGTGCTTGTCTTTTTGCTTTATCACCTAGATAACAAAGGAAAGGATGCTCAGAATCAGTGCAGTGGGTTAGCATACAAGTGAGTATGATAAAGGAAAGGATGCTCAGAATCAGTGCAGTGGTTAGCATACAAGTGAGTATGATAAAGGAAAGGATGCTCAGAATCAGTGCAGTGGGTTAGCATACAAGTGAGTATGATGAAGGAAAGGATGCTCAGAATCAGTGCAGTGGGTTAGCATACAAGTGAGTATGCTAAAGGAAAGGATGCTCAGAATCAGTGCAGTGGGTTAGCATACAAGTGAGTATGATAAAGGAAAGGATGCTCAGAATCAGTGCAGTGGGTTAGCATACAAGTGAGTATGATAAAGGAAAGGATGCTCAGAATCAGTGCAGTGGGTTAGCATACAAGTGAGTATGATAAAGGAAAGGATGCTCAGAATCAGTGCAGTGGGTTAGCATACAAGTGAGTATGATAAAGGAAAGGATGCTCAGAATCAGTGCAGTGGGTTAGCATACAAGTGAGTATGATGAAGGAAAGGATGCTCAGAATCAGTGCAGTGGGTTAGCAAGTGAGTATGATAAAGGAAAGGATGCTCAGAATCAGTGCAGTGGGTTAGCATACAAGTGAGTATGATGAAGGAAAGGATGCTCAGAATCAGTGCAGTGGGTTAGCATACAAGTGAGTATGATAAAGGAAAGGATGCTCAGAATCAGTGCAGTGGGTTAGCATACAAGTGAGTATGATAAAGGAAAGGATGCTCAGAATCAGTGCAGTGGTTAGCATACAAGTGAGTATGATAAAGGAAAGGATGCTCAGAATCAGTGCAGTGGGTTAGCATACAAGTGAGTATGATGAAGGAAAGGATGCTCAGAATCAGTGCAGTGGGTTAGCATACAAGTGAGTATGCTAAAGGAAAGGATGCTCAGAATCAGTGCAGTGGGTTAGCATACAAGTGAGTATGCTAAAGGAAAGGATGCTCAGAATCAGTGCAGTGGGTTAGCATACAAGTGAGTATGATAAAGGAAAGGATGCTCAGAATCAGTGCAGTGGGTTAGCATACAAGTGAGTATGATAAAGGAAAGGATGCTCAGAATCAGTGCAGTGGGTTAGCATACAAGTGAGTATGATAAAGGAAAGGATGCTCAGAATCAGTGCAGTGGGTTAGCATACAAGTGAGTATGATGAAGGAAAGGATGCTCAGAATCAGTGCAGTGGGTTAGCAAGTGAGTATGATAAAGGAAAGGATGCTCAGAATCAGTGCAGTGGGTTAGCATACAAGTGAGTATGATGAAGGAAAGGATGCTCAGAATCAGTGCAGTGGGTTAGCATACAAGTGAGTATGATAAAGGAAAGGATGCTCAGAATCAGTGCAGTGGGTTAGCATACAAGTGAGTATGATAAAGGAAAGGATGCTCAGAATCAGTGCAGTGGGTTAGCATACAAGTGAGTATGATGAAGGAAAGGATGCTCAGAATCAGTGCAGTGGGTTAGCATACAAGTGAGTATGATGAAGGAAAGGATGCTCAGAATCAGTGCAGTGGGTTAGCATACAAGTGAGTATGATAAAGGAAAGGATGCTCAGAATAAGTGCAGTGGGTTAGTATACAAGCGAGTATGATAAAGGAAAGGATGCACAGAATCAGTGCAGTGGGTTAGCATACAAGTGAGTATGATGAAGGAAAGGATGCTCAGAATCAGTGCAGTGGGTTAGCATACAAGTGAGTATGATAAAGGAAAGGATGCTCAGAATCAGTGCAGTGGGTTAGCATACAAGTGAGTATGATAAAGGAAAGGATGCTCAGAATCAGTGCAGTGGGTTAGCATACAAGTGAGTATGATAAAGGAAAGGATGCTCAGAATCAGTGCAGTGGGTTAGCATACAAGTGAGTATGATAAAGGAAAGGATGCTCAGAATCAGTGCAGTGGGTTAGCATACAAGTGAGTATGATAAAGGAAAGGATGCTCAGAATCAGTGCAGTGGGTTAGCATACAAGTGAGTATGATGAAGGAAAGGATGCTCAGAATCAGTGCAGTGGGTTAGCATACAAGTGAGTATGATAAAGGAAAGGATGCTCAGAATCAGTGCAGTGGGTTAGCATACAAGTGAGTATGATAAAGGAAAGGATGCTCAGAATCAGTGCAGTGGGTTAGCATACAAGTGAGTATGATGAAGGAAAGGATGCTCAGAATCAGTGCAGTGGGTTAGCATACAAGTGAGTATGATAAAGGAAAGGATGCTCAGAATCAGTGCAGTGGGTTAGCATACAAGTGAGTATGATAAAGGAAAGGATGCTCAGAATCAGTGCAGTGGGTTAGCATACAAGTGAGTATGATAAAGGAAAGGATGCTCAGAATCAGTGCAGTGGGTTAGCATACAAGTGAGTATGATAAAAGAAAGGATGCTCAGAATCAGTGCAGTGGGTTAGCATACAAGTGAGTATGATAAAGGAAAGGATGCTCAGAATCAGTGCAGTGGGTTAGCATACAAGTGAGTATGATAAAGGAAAGGATACTCAGAATCAGTGCAGTGGGTTAGCATACAAGTGAGTATGATAAAGGAAAGGATGCTCAGAATCAGTGCAGTGGGTTAGCATACAAGTGAGTATGATGAAGGAAAGGATGCTCAGAATCAGTGCAGTGGGTTAGCATACAAGTGAGTATGATGAAGGAAAGGATGCTCAGAATCAGTGCAGTGGGTTAGCATACAAGGGAGTAATTAAACAAGGTGAACACTTTAGCAAACTACATGCCATAGTGCAGCCAGCATCCTTTTTGATAGTCCAATGACTCTTTGCTAAGGATAATTTGTCAGAATAGTTTGATGACCATGGCGGTTGCCTCCCTCTGTCCAGGTGTAGCAGCATTTGGGTATAATTCTGAAATAGGGTGGACACCATTATTTATGGTAGTATAACAGCTTGCCGCCTCCTGTTCACCAGTTCCTCCCCCATTCCATATCCAAGGATTTACACCAATGCAGACTACCAATACTGCAGATGGATGCACTGTTTTTGAACACACACTGGTCAGCAAGTTTTGTTAATACCAGTTTGGAATATATTCCTGACAGTGACCATCATATTTTTCCAGTACATTTACTTGGTAAACAAATGAATGAATATTTGAATTTGACAAATAAAGAAAGCACTGATCCTGAAGAGAAAAAAAAAATCTTATTACTTGCAAAGACCCGAGATGTGTGCCACCATTTATTTCTGGAATGAAGGGAAGTAATTAATAAAATGGTTTACCATCCTAGAGAAAGGCTGCACCATACATTAGAGCTTTCTTCTTTTCCTTTTGAGTACAAATTTTGTAGAAACATTCTTAGCATTCATTCATTCTCTGATTAGTCCATTAATGCAATGCTGGGTCAGGTTATCAGCCGCCGCATATCCTTATACACAACAGACAAAAGGAATCAATGCTCATCCTATATGGGGCACCCACCCACCTCAGGGTACACCCACACATATACTCACATCCACATCTACTGACAATTTAATGGATTTCAAATTTCCCTAAAACACACCCTGGGGATGTGGTAGAAAACCATATCACCCATCAAAAATCTCTGCAAACACAAAAGACACAGACTTCGTAATGAAGATACTCCAGCAAAGAAATGAAATGGAAAACCAAGCACCGTAAATCAGCTACTTAACTGTTCAGTCACTATGCTTCCTTTTTTAGCAGACATTTTTAAGTCTGCTTTCAGCTAGAGATTTCTACATCTTGTTTTTCACTGTCCTGGTATTGATTAAAGTATAACTTTTTCTTCAGAATTTTAAGACATGCAAGTTTGTTTGCATTTTTCCTGGTTCACTTTTCTTGTCTTTTTGATAACAGGTCCATTTACTTGTTTAAGATTTGTTAACTAAAAAAGGCACAGATCAACACTGTGCAGATGGCCAGAAGGTCACTGGTTCCAGTGTTACAGTGGTGTCAACACACACTGCAATTTAGTATTCCACTGCAATACTGGAGAGGGCTGTTCTGTAAAGGAAGCCTAAAACTTGAGGTTTCTACAACCCATCCTCAGTGGCATTCTGAAAGATTTAGAGGTTGAGTAAAACAGTTTTTCAGAAAAGTAAATATTTTTATTTCAAAGAAAAACAAACAAAAAGAAGAGAGGAAACATTAACAAGTGAAACTTCCAAATAAAAAATAAAAAAAATAATTAAATAAAGAGTAGCAACTGGTACAAACACACATGCACCAAATGTGCAAATGCTTTATCTTTAATCACATTAACTAAATGCTTCCTTATAATGCCTTTTTGTTAAAACTGGTTGCTATTGGACAGAATCTCATAAAGAGGATACAGACTCCAGTGACTATCTACAACTTTCCTTCTATATTTTGCATCTGATCACTGGCTCCCATCCCCACCTGCACTACCTTCTTGTTCCGGCACTCTGACTTGTCATTTTTCTGCATAAAGAAGGACATAAAGAAACCTTTTAATAACTGTGCCTGATCTCAACAAGCACACCCACACATGTACACACACACATGAATGCACAAACACACTTGTCTTTCTTGTAAAGTGCTTAATTCTTTTT
Source organism: Protopterus annectens (assembly GCF_019279795.1). NCBI lineage: Eukaryota > Metazoa > Chordata > Ceratodontiformes > Protopteridae > Protopterus > Protopterus annectens. The sequence continues at coordinate 677,844,999 of NC_056750.1, read as the reverse complement.
AAAATAGATAACCTGCTTTTCTATTTAGCCAGGCAGTTTTTCATTCTCTTCACATACACACATCTTTCACCCTGACAGAAAATGTAATTCCTTTCAGATTTTTCTTTCCTTGACGTATTTTCACAGCTCAACAATTGTTCCCAGTTCCTGCAGCCTTTTCATTTTCATCTTCATTCAGTTGACGGTTGCCTAGAATCCCGTGCTACAATAAGGCTGCTGCACTATGGAACTTTGGGGGCAGGAGCCATCACTACTCCACTGTCTTGATGGAAGATGTATCTGAAGAAGCCAGATATGGTTGCATCCCCTTATATATAGCAATGCCTCCTTTTTCATACTTGTGTACATTTGTAGCATAATAGCACATATATTAAGACTTGTGCTGTACCCTCTTGTCCTTTCCCAGTTTAAATTACACTCTCCTTGAAATACTTATTCACTCTTCAGCACTACTGTATAAGCCCACCCAAAGGCGGGCAGAGTGAGTCATCTCATGCTTAACAGTCTACATTTCTGATTGTACAGAAGACATCTAATTGAGGGCAGTATGGAAATGCCTGTCCTTTGCCGCTGTGAATTCCAACATGCATCTTACACACCCATAAATTACCACTACTAAAACAGTACTTCTTAAAACAGTTTTTCTTTGGCATAATATACTTCACATTTAGATGGGGAAACAAAAAATAATTACAGTGACAATTATACTATATATATTTTTTCATATGAAAGTATATATATATATATATATATATATATATATATATATATATATATATATATATATATATATATAAATACATTAACTCTGTGTAAGAAAAGATCAAGAAAAGCATGCTCTGCTTGTGTCTGGGACAGATCTAAACAAAAGGTATTTTAACTTTCTTTTTCATAGGATTTAGCCTCATTTCTTGAACCTAGTAAGTATTAATCTTATTACATAAGCTGTCCCTTAGTAGCACTGTGTTACCTTTAATCTCCTTGTCTGGTGAAGAACAAGCCTAATTTTTCCCTTGTAGAAAATGGGCCATTTGTGCTGCATCCTTCTCATGCACATACAAATTATACAGAACTAGAGGCTGTCCTTGTTCTATATGGGTACTGTAATCCCTGAGTGTCCTTTGAAAATGGACCATGAGCTCAGGGGAACCACCTGGTGAATAACGTTGAAATAACAAAAAACAAATGCTCAAGCACACACACACACACACACACACACACACACACACACACACACACACACACACACAAGCACAATGAAGACATCACTTTTCATTCGGTCTCTCGCTAAATTCTGTTTAGTATGTAATAGCCACTGCAGGAACAGAGGATTTCCACATCTACTGCATAGAGAAATACAGTCACAAATAAAAAGCAGCAATGCACATAACAAAAAGTACATACTATGTAGATAGTGTCCAACAGTTTTATCAAAGCATTACAGTTCACTTCTTCACTGTAATACAGTTGACAGCAAACAACATAAGAGGACAGTGGCAATAAAAAACATTGACCTGGGTACTCTTGACAATTACGCTGCCATTCTGTCCTATCCACAGGGCCACATGTGGACTCTTCACAGAGTACTTGGCTCTAGCAACCCTATCTTCCCAAAATATACAAGGACATACCAGAAACTAAGAGAAATAATTGCCAACTAGCAAGAGGACACTTCAAGTCAAACTTTATAGATTATTCCTTCATGGAGAGAGTGGTAGGGCTGTAGAATGAATTGCCAGATGCTGTGTTATAGTGAAGGTCATCAGAAGGGATGTAATTATTGCACTTCTTTAAATGTGATGTATTTATATATGTTACCAGCATTTCCAAAAGTACTGATAAATATAGTATCTAAATGAATCAGACCACTGCTTTTCCCTCACCCAAACCCAAATATAACTAGTCTGAAGACTGCACAACCTCAAGAGAAATTTAAACACAATTAGTAAATAAGTGCATCCTTATACCACAGAGTTGTAATAATAAAGTGGTGGGAATGGTGCAGTAAAAACTTTTAAACAAAAGTTTAGTTTTCTGGTTTCCATCACAGTTTTCTACAGATACTTGCTTTCTTTAAATACTAAAGTTATCACCAACTGTAATTTTTTTGGTAGTGAAATCAAGAGCCCACTGCTGCTGAGTGTAAACCATCTGAGATTAAATTTAGCCCTTCACAACAGAGATTTTGGTTCATTTCCCCAAAAAAGGTGGCTAGAGCTCTCCAGGTAAAAAGAACAGCTTCCTTAACTAGAGTTTGGTATTCTGAGGTCTTCTCAGAATGTTAACATCGAAAGAGAATATTGTATTGGAAACTACATCATCATCATCTACAAATGGCATTATTACCAGGACTTCATTTTTTTTCTAAATCTTCTTGCAACTTAGAACCTTCTCAAATAGGTTCAAAGGTAGGTTATTAGGCTATTGGCCCTAGGGCCTATATAAGCCTAGCCAAAAAGGTACCCTGGCTTTTGCCACCCAAGAAAATTATTTTCCTGTGCCACTGTCGAGCAGAGCCGCACAGGTGATCCCTGGGGAAATTTCCTATTTCCAATCCAATCAAGATTTTTCTTGAAGAGTGCTAATGAAGAGCTTTGCTTGACATAGATGGGTAGTTTATTCCAGAGTATGGGAAGTCTCTGGGACAGGAATCTATCCCTCCAGCATGTTCTGTTTATTGTGGTGACAAGGTTTAGGTCCCTACAGTGTGTAGCTCGGATGGACTGGGATTTCTTTAAGTGGAGCATGTGCAACAGCTCTGGGTTTGACATAGCTTTGTATGTTAGGCAGTGATCGCCTCTGAGTAGGCGATATGCGACGGAGTAAAGCTGGAGTTTTTTGAGACGGTTTGCATAGGGCATCTGTTTGAGGCCAGTAATCCTCTTTGTGAGGTATTTCTGTGGCTTCTCCAGTTGTTGTAGATGTCTTGTGAGGTACATACCAAAAGGGGCACTGTACTCTATAATGGGTCTAATGAGTGATGAGCAGAGGGGAACAATTACCTCTTTTTTTCTGGATGAGAAACCTTTTGTGATGAGGTGTGCCACGTAGAAAGATTTCCTGACCACTGTGGCGATGTGATTATCAAAGGAGAGACTACTGTCCACCTGTGTCCAAAGTCTCTTATCACACTTTCGGTGTTAAGTAGACTACCACCTATGTGGTAGTTCATGGATACAGAGTTTTTACCAAAGGGGATGACACTGCACTTTTTGGCATTGAGCTTCAGGCCATGGCTTTGACACTAGGCATCTGTCTCAGTGAAGCCCTTTTGTAGGATGTCCACATTGTTAAGAGTTTTGATTATGGCTTCTAGTTTGCAATCATCTGCAAACGTCATTAGCCAAAGACCTTCTGTGTTAGCCTGTACTTCAGAGAAGTACATTCCAAACTGGAGAGGACTCAGGACTGAACCCTGTGGTACTCCACTTGTCACTGGTCTGAAGATGGATTTGGAGTCTGCTACTTTCACATGAGCCAGTTGACAACCCATCTTGTGACATAGGGATTTATACCTAGTTTATAGTGAGTTTATCTATAATTCCAGAGTGGGGGATGGTGTCGAAAGCCTTGGCGAGATCTAGATTTATTTATTTTATTTATTTAACATTTGTTGACCGGGAATGTCCGACTAGGTTCCACAGAGCCTGTTTTCAGCGGAGGCCCGGGGAGAAACACTCCAGATGCATGTCTTTGGAATGTGGGAGGAAACCGGAGTACCCGGAGGAAACCCACGCGAACACAGGGAGAACATGCAAACTCCATACAGAAGGCACCCCAGCCGAGAATCGAACCGGAGAACCTCTTGCTGTGAGGCGACAATGTTAACTGCTGCACCACTGTGCCGCCCAAGATAGATAGGCTGTGTGAACCACCTTATCCTCATCTATGTCTTTGGTGACTGCTTCAAAGAAGTCTATTGGGTTTAGGAGACATGATCTGCCTTTTACAAACTCGAACTGGGTGGGGACCAGTGTTTGGAGCTTACCAATGTCTTTGTTTATGAGCCTTGCAGACCAGGCTCGTCAGGCTAATGGGGCAGTAGTTCCCAGGGTCCATCATGGCTCCCCCTCTGTGAAGTGGGATAACCATTGCACTGCACCATTCAGTGGGCACAAAGCCTGAGGTGAGGCTATGACTGAACATGGTACTTAGGTGGGGTGCCAGTTCATTCTGTAGTTCATGTAGAATGCAGCCTGGGATATTGTCAGGTCCCATGGATGCTGTGTTCTTGGCTTTGGAGAGTGTATTTTTTACCTTTGCAGGGAACATTGCATTCTTCCGTTATAGAGATGGGCCCTCTAAGAGGTGAGGGGGGGTAAAGTTAGCACTGAACCTATCTGCCAGGATGCTGGCAATTTCAGTTGGTTCTGTATATTTAGTGCCATTGTGCTGAAACTCAGAGCAGATGGGAGTGTTGCCATTGAAATTCTTAACATAGCTATAGAATGCTTTGTGGTTGTCTTTAGAGTCAGTGGCAATTTTGTTTTCATAACTGGCTTTGGGGGATTTTATGAGGGATCTCAGCTTCTTACTGAGGCTGACCAGGGGAGCTCCTCTAGTCATGGTATTTTACTCTTTTTTGCAACAGTTTCTTTCTTCGGTTGCAGAGTTTGTTTATGGCAGAGGACCACCAGATTGGCTTCTTTTGTTTGGAGGACAGCATCTTGGTTCTGTTAGGGATAGCACGATCCATGCACTTGTGTAAGTGCTTATAAAGTGCATTTGTGTAGGATTCAGCAGTCGTACCTCTATTGTCCGTCTGCATGGGTGTCATGAAGTTTGCCACTTCTGTCTTAAGAAGTGTAAAGTTGGCTTTGGAGAAGTTTTTTACAGTGGTTTCCCTAATGAGGGGGGGTGGGGGCAGGATATGGATGTCTAAGGTGATTAGCTTGTGGTAGGATATGACTAACGAGGAACTGACCTCTGATGTGGAACACCAGTCACCCATGTTGGTAACGACCAGGCCTAGGATATTGCTGCCCCTGGTGGGGGTGTGAATAAACTGATCCAAGGCGTTGGAATTTATGAATTCCAGAAAACTTTGAGCAAAAGAGTTGGTACATGAGTAGTTTTCCCAGTTAATGGTGGGGTAGTTGAAATCACCCATTATTAGGGTGTTGGGTTGTACCCTAATATTTTCTGGTGCATCAAGAAATGAGGAGTGGGAATCCTGGGGCATGGTGGGGGGTCTGTAGCAAGCTACAATTTGGATTGCGGTCTTGCCCAGAGTTAGTTGCACTTGGATAATCTCAGATGCATTATGCTGTGCAACTAGCCTGGAGGTGTGGATATCCTTAATGAATATGGACATGCCTCCGCCTTTAGCGCTTCGGTCTGCGTCAGGTGGCCAAAAGGTGTGGTATGAATTATAGCCTGGTAATGCAGGAGTGCTCTCTGGATCTTTGAATCAGGTCTCTGTCACTGCACAGATGTCGATGTTCTCCATTTTAAGGAGTGCCTCGAGTGAGTGCATTTTGAGGTTTAAATGGCTTTGTTTCTATATCTATGCAGTGACCTCTCGGTAATGACTGTCAAGAATTACTTCCTATTCCCTCCCACACACACTCACACACACACACTATAAAAAAGGGCCTTGACAGAGCTGATGACATGTATAAGGACAGAGTCTCAGAGAATGGAAACAGAGGGGCAGGTAGGAAACTGAGTAAAGGAGGAGGATGTAGATTTGTCATTCATGAGGCCAGAGCTCGCTGTCCCCTTCATACATATCCTAGATGCTAACATAATATACTGGGCTGCTTTGTCTAACTCTGCAGAAACTATTCCATCTTGGAGTCTAAATGAGTACCAGAGACCTGTGAAGTGTTAACAGTATACCCTTACACAAGGGGTTGTCTCCAAAAGAGCAAGGGAATAACAAGCCTGACAGACAATTAAAAAGTGAGAAGTGTTGTAAAGGCATGGCTGTAGATGGACACATCTTGTGTAGAGACTGAACGGCTCCAAAGTTTCAGGTGAAGGGTTGCCAGCTTTGGTGCTGGGACAGTTCTCTTCAGTAGTGATGCTAGGGCTGGAAAATATAATTAATCTACTTGCTGTTAAAAACACCATTAGAGCAGTGGTCACTTTTAGAAGGGAATAATTGATAGCCAGAAAGAACTGGTATAACTTTGCAGGCCAAGCAGACATATGCCAGTCAGCATTCAATGTATAAGAGCACAAGGTTATGTATTTTGGTGGAAAGAATCCATGGGAATTATACACTCTAATGGAAATGCCTATTGCAATAGCAAGAGGTACAAAAGAAAGGCTCCAGATCTGTTATCAGTTCACAGTTAAACCATGTGGTACAGTAGTGAATGACCATTCAGATTATGGGGAGTACTACCAAAGGAATTATCTAAAGACATACTGACGCGAACTGTATAGCAAAGTAAGTTTATAAGTGGAATACTGTTTCCAGTTCTGGAGGTTTTATCAGGACAGGATGGTAAAAAAACGCAAGCTAAAACTAGCCAAGCTACAGTTTTCACCATGTGATACCTTAACCCTCCTGTAATAGAGGCCCGTGGGATATAGGTAAAAGACCCATTAAGGACATAGAGTGTTTCAGTTATATGGCTTCTGAAGGTCCATCACTTTTGTCATTTTTTTTGTTTCAAGTCTTTATCTGCTGGGATTAAAAACCCTGCATTTCTGAAGTATAGCCAAACAGCCCACTTATGCTGTGCTGACGGGGTCATAAGAAGACTGAAACATACATTTCCACAGCTAGTGGGGTTTGGCTTTACTGGCCTGAATGAATCCATAAAGACTTAGAAAGGAAAAAAATGAAAAAGTCATGGACATTCAAAAGCAATATAACTGAAACACGATGTCCTTAAGGGGTGATTCGCATACATCTTAGGGGGCTCTGTTAGAGCATGGTTAAGATATCACACAGTGAAAAGTCTAGCTTAGCTAGGTTTTTCTTGTAGGTTTTAATTTTGCTAACTGGTTTTCTGGGTGACCTTCTTACTCTTTGGTTAGGACAGGATGGTAAGGGAGGTCCATTAAATACTAAGGCATATAATATATGCATATTCAAAACATGAGAGATGGGAATGACAGACTTATACAATAAAATATGAGATAAAGAAATGTGATATAATATGGTAGACTGCAATGTGATGTTTGCAATATGTTATATAATATAATATGGATGCATCGTGCTGCTTCCAGATAGTTGTCTTGGGCAAAGATGAGACTTGGGATAGCTCGGTTGAATGACCGTGATTTTTTCTGCCCTTGAAAACAGTTATTTCATCAGAGTCTTTCTTTGTCTAGAAAGGTGTGAAAGATGAATATATATTGCCTCCCCAATAATTTGTATATTCTGACAACTGAAGATTTTAGAGCTTCATTTTACCTGCTGATAAGATAAATGGGCCAGGAATGCATATTTATTTTTCTCAGAATGGAGTTTATCATTGGTTCTCCTGTTGTCTACTGGGCCTCAAGTAATGTACTTTTAGTATCTCTGTCTACCCAGTACTAGAAATAATGCAGAACCTTGCCATGAAATAGTTGCTACATTTTGATAGACCTATTATTTGATTTGTTAACTTGTAAAAAAAAAAAAAAAAAAAAAAAAAAAAAAAAAAAAGTTTCACAGGACATGCTTTGTTAGCAATGTGCATCATGAAATTAAGTCAAATGGGGTATGGGAACACCCTAAAGTAAAAATCAACCCAGAAACTGCTATAAATGTTATATTTTAAGTAAATGAACCAAACAATATTAACTCACACAGTTGGTTTTGATAGTAAATAATTGATATTTATATGGATTGATAAAGATTGCTGCTGGGCCAAACCTTGAATATTTAATCCAGTCAGTGTTCAGTGAATATTAAAATAACTCATTCATTACAGTTTTGAAAAATACACAGTCATGACTCCTTAAAGAATTCTAGCCTCATTAGATAACAGTGAAGTGCCTCAGAAAGGTAGTGCATTTGCCTTTTCTGTGCTCATGGTGATCAGATATAACCCTTTCCCCTTATAAAGCTGAAAGGCTCCAATATGTGCAGAATGAAAATTGCAAGGACATGTCACTACCAAACATACTCAGTCTCACAAAAAACACACATGCAAAGACTTGTAGTGCTAAATAACATACACAGGTGCACGCATACATACTTGCACGCACAGAAACACACAGGTACTCGTACATCCATATACTCACATATATGCACAGGGGTGTAACCATCAAAATGTCATGGCTGAACGGATAACTGAAAGTAAGTTTGCACAGGTTTGTATGTGCAAAAAAACTTGCCAAATGCACAACAGTGAATGGTATTATGCGTTTGCTGTTGTGAATTCGGCATACTGACTGGAGATCGCACTATAGTGGGGATCAAGAAATGAACCCTTTTTCCCTCACTGTAGAGCGATCTCGGAGTTTATATACAAAAGTAGCAGAGGGTGGGGGGGCACATCCCCCACATGGAGGGTACAGGGGGCTTACCCCCCTGCAAAATGTGTGTTGTATGACACCGGTTGTGGTGGTATGCTCGAAAAATATCGACAATTCAGTTTCGAATTCTCAACATTTTTTTTCATTCATTCTTTTTGTCGGTCACTATCATAAGTTTCAACAATGTTTTTCGAGTATGTAAGTACTCGTAAAAAACATGCTCAAAATTATGATAGTAAACCATGCACAGGTGCACACGCATACCAATTCTGGGGACTAATGAATAATATTTTTTGGGCAAGAAGACAATGACATTTTTAAGGATGTGCTTTAAACTACTTTTACCATAAAATAGTTTATGTTTGCAGAACTCCGGAGGTGTTACTGCTCCATTTTTTTTTTATTCAGAGCCTGGAAGATACACAAATGTTCCAGTGGATAGCTACTGCTACTTATATGTTGCTGCAATTAGTAAATCAAGTTTTTATGTCCATATTTTCAGAAAGCAAGACAATCACACTTAAAGCAAAATCATGACTGCAGGTGGTCCAATGCAACAAATGTAGGGGGGCATCACTTAAGCTCTCAGCTCTGATATCAGCGCAAAACTCCATTCTGAGAAAAAGAATACATAAATATGCAAGTCTTTTCTGAATAATGCTGTGTTTTAGACTGTCCAGTACAGGAAGAGGAGATGCACAAGAACTGATTTCTCTGGTGTAGTGATTGTTTAAATTTGGGAGGAGTCACTGAAGATACCAAGGAAACCTGGTTTTACAATTCACTTGCCTTGTCCTTTTCTTATTATTTTAAGTAGTTTTCATATATATGTCTCACTCTTTGCTAGATGAATCCATCATCATAAATGAAACCTAAATACAGGTTCAATGAACCCAAAGGCATGCATTCAAAATTGAAAAAATAGTTTACTAAACCATATTATTGTGAGGCCTGTCATTTCTGTTTATTTGGCTGCTAACTGCATATCAACTTATTTTAGAGGAGAAAATAACTCTAACATTTATTTAATTTTCAGCAATTCTGCATCATTGAAGTAGATGGTAAAGCCCTGACTACAGCCTGAAAACCTAGGTTTAATTAGCAGCTTGGGCATTTGACATCACAGGCAGAGTGGGTAGGTGTACCCATTCTGGTAGGTAGGGTGAGGCTATCACTCAGGATGCATTCATATTCGTGTGGTGAGTTTCATTACTGGAAACCAGGGAAACAGCTGCATACATGCACACAAACACGCACGCACACACGCACACACGCACGCACGCACACACACACACACACACACACACACACACACACACACACACACACACACACACACACACACACACAGCCTTGAGTAGGCAGAGCATCCTAGTGACAGTAGCCCCTTCTGGAATTGAGAGATGGAACAATACTGATGGCCCACTGCATGACTCATCTACAGTGTGTCACAAGTCAGTATTAACGGGCTGGGAGGATGGGGATAATAGAACCATTATTAGAAGCAGTAGGGTGTTGCCCCAGGTGCCTTGTTCTCCTTACGAACCCCAGAGCATGAGTAAAAGTTAGTCCTGGTCAGGTCTGGTAAACACAGAGGATGAGGAAAGGCACTGGGATGATGTGATAAAGTCAGCTGTAGGTAGACAAAAATGCACAAAAAATATTCAGTTTTCAGTAGTAGTAAAAAATGGACAATTGCCATTTCCAGGGTAGCCCTCGAGGTGGAGCTTGGTTAAGTGATTGTGCAGCCATAAAATATACAAGTGGATATGAGTGACTGAAACACATGACTGTACAATCCCAAAACCAGATTTGCTTCTCTGGGTTCTAGTGGTGGCCAGTTTTGTAGCATGCCTTTTCTATGCTGCTGAAACCAACAGGGTATGGGCTGAAACATTATTGGCAGGAGGATGTTAAAGTATACTTTTTTGACACTGCAAACAAAAAGATCTGCAGTAAATTTTAATCTGAACCTTTTCATGGCTAACGTAACTCAGTGACAGAAGTCTTAATTAATTGCCTGAGTTTGTGGTCCTCATACAGCTTGAACACATTTATTTATTTATTACAGTTTGGTGACTGGGGATGTCCACTGGGCTGAGAAGAGACCATTTTTAGTGGAGGCCCGGGGAGAAAAGCTCCACAAAAATAGAAATAATAGTACAATATATCTTTTACAATACAGAAGACTTGGTAAACAGTGTATTAAACATATTCATTGAACATAGTAAGGACATGTTGAATATGGTTAAATTTAGAGTAGGCTATATGTTATTGAACTAGTCATTACACATAAAAGAACCATTTGCTCAAAATAGACAGTGTACATCAAGCGTCAAACAACTAGTTCTAGAGCATAGTAAGTTAGGAAAGGCTTGAGAATGCGATAGAGATAAGTGTACAATAAGTGGAAGAGGTAGATATATCACAGGAAGTGGAATCTGGTGTATGAAGAGTATAAGTGCTCCCATTTGGAGTACAGATGAGAGAATAGGTGAGATTTGACTTTATTATGGCTGGAGAGATTGTGTAGGAGTGTGGGGGGGGGGGGGTTCCATTGTTTAGATATGGTGCAGGGTAGAAGTAGTTGGCCAGGAGGGTGTGTGGGTTTGTACACCTGAAGGAAATTTTGGTTCTCAGATCTAAGGGAGTGGTTTGGAATGTAGAGTTTTACTTTCATACATGTTTCGTAAGAGAAACTTGATTTAATTCTATAAACAGCAGTCACTGTTTACCAGATTTCAGGTCCTATAATACTTTCAGAACTGCTGGGAATTTGGGGGGCATTAACAACATTTGCCAGTGACCCATTTATCTTTAAAGAGATTATCTGCCACTCACAAACAGAACTCTGTGAACTTCAAGTTACCCTAAACAAGCATTATCATTTCAAAGGTTGCTTTAGGTCACTTCCATGTCCTCAGATGACCATTTAATATCTCTAAATGTGGTTACTGAACAACCTAGAAATAAAAATACCTTATCAATAGATGATGTTAGTTATCCAAAATTCCTAGAATTAGTAAATGTTAGCTCCATTATGCAAACAGTTAACCAACCCACTACAATCAAACTTTCTTCATCTCATCCTTACTAACGCCACATCTACTTCCAGTGTTCCTATCGTACCCTTATCTCTAAGGAAATTCTGTAAGAACATGGTAATCCTTTACTGCAGGAGATCTAAACCCACCAGATCCTCTCAGAATTCAAGAGTTTTAAAAAGATAAAACAATTAAAAGTATATGCTGGTCTCTCAAAATTTAGCTGCATAGAATACTTGCAGATTTAATGTCAAGAAAAGAATGATGCTAGTACCCATCCGTGTCAGTCTCATTTAACTGCTATGGAGCTAACAATTCATGTTAAATCTTATCAAACCAGACATAGGATCTGCTTAAGTAATATTTCTACCACCTGCCAGACTTCATTTAGGGCAGACACTAACAATGGGGTCACACTTGTTTCACTTGGAAGTGGACATTTTCAAGGATGATAACATTGGCATATGGAAAAACACTCTATGTTTTAGTTTGGGTATGTCTTTAGATTGCTGACTGCAGCCAAGGTGAATACAGCACACTAAGCAAAGCAGAGCCCATGGCAGAATAACAGTCTGGGCATTTCACATTTCTGAGTCTCCAATATGTCAATAAGAGTTATTTTAGCTTTTTTCCTCTTCCTAAATAGACATTAATCCAAAGATATAAGGGAGACAATGGGTTAGTCGGTGACAACCCTGCAGGTAGTATTACATAATCAGAGAGCTCCTGGTGTTAACACCATGCCATACATACATGCATAAATACAATTAGCCAGATAACTGGATACCTAAAGTATAATCAACATTAGTGCCCTTAAAGTAGGCCAAACAGCCTGGAAAAGGCCTCAATCTGGGCCTTAAGTGCAGAAAAACTAATACATAGCATATCAATAAATACCACAGTAATTGCTAACACAGCATTACATGAACAGAAGGCAAAATAAGTACTTGAAGTTAGTAAATATGACATTAAAAGCATAACTCAGATTTATGCAAATACATTTTATATAGTTATTTCCACAGAAGGACATTACAGGAGAGATAGACATGCATTCAAATGAAGAATTAAAGTGGTGCTACAGAATTCATTTAAATTCAGAGATCCATTTTTGAAGACATTCCATGCTTCTTAATTTTCTAGTTTACATTAGTGTTAGAGCCAGACTTTTTGTTGTAGAGGCTTAAGTTTCCAAGACAGTTACAGCACCTGCGAGCAGTCTTTAGAAATTAACATAAAATATATATTTTTGTTTTTAGTAATTCAAGAAGGAAAATGTAAGTTTGGTGGGCCACCTCAATATCTTAGTTTGATGTACTGGCTGGGAAGCCAACTATTGTCTAAAATTTTCTGTATAGTTTCAAGTAACTTATTGGAAGGGAGTCTATATTATAAAATCGAAAAGTCTTTACCATGAACGTTTACATGAGCGAAAATGCTGGTAATCGAAGTTGCTATTGTGGGGGGCTGTCCCCCGCACACCCCCCGCTAAATATATATTCTAACTCCGAGGTTGGACTACAGTGAGGAAAGGGCAAATATCCCACTCCTCACTGTAACACGACCCCACAATCACAGTTTCGATTCCCGGCATTTTCGCTCATGTGAGCGTTCGTGCTAAAGTCTTTTCATGCATCTAATATAGACCCATTGGAAGGTATATCCTTTGGAAGGCCTTGGAAACTTAAATTCATTTGGGCATTATATCAAGGCCCACAATGTTGGTATAAAGTTGTGCAACAGATACTTCTGTTTCATTTCAGATGCATCAGCTTATGACCTGAAACATTAAAGTATTTTTAAGGCTTTGTTTATTTTCTCCAAGAGTGGTTAGTCTTTCTCTCTCAAGTTTTGTGTGTGTGTGTGTGTGTGTGTGTGTGTGTGTGTGTGTGTGTGTGGTACTGTAGAAGTAGAGGAAAGATATTGGAGCCAGCTGATACATAAGTTAGTTTAATAGTTGAAGTTTTCTTTTTCTAAACAATGCTGTGCAGAATTGATCATCATAATGTTGACTGGAGAATCCTGAACAGGATCATTTTTTTTCATTTTTTTTTCTCGGACTTTGCAGAGGTATAACAATTATAGTACCCTAAAAGAAAAACTCTACATTAGACCGTAGCTGCAATTTATCTATGTTATTAGATGAAAACAGATGGAACTAACTGTGCAACTTCGTTGCAAAGTGAAAAGCAGAGATTACTGAATCTTCTGGAAGGTTGTAGAGTATGTAGAAATTTTCAAGCTTTTGCATGGACAGTATTCTCAGCTAAGCAGCCATCTTGGAATTTTAAAAGTACAACAGTGTAAACTTGCTTTAAGTGAATAAGTAAAAAGATGTACAGAATAAATAATAAACAGATGCACTCTCATTCCCACATCTTACAATTTAATTTATTACTGTAGTAATTAACATGACTGCATAGGAGACAGTGCATATAATGTGAAATGCTATTAAATCAAGACTGTGATATAACTGTCTAGCACTTACCAACAGAAGAAATATCTGTGAAATGCTCTTCTGCTTCTTCTGCATGAATTAGTTCATTCCTGCTCTTCTTTATTGTAGCAGCTCTTTTCAAAACTGATGAAAGAAAATACATTTTTACAGCTTGCACTTGATTAGCACTGATACCCAGTTTACAATGTATTGCAGAGTGATATACTAGGGAAAAATAAAATGGCCTGTGAGGTTTGTCACTTGTTCTACCCATTTGTGAATCTGGACAAAAAGGAGGAAGTACTGAAAGTTTTCTAATATGCAGCCAGTAATCAAGGTGTGCCTAAGCCAGACTTCAAACACAATACTCCTTGGTTCCCAATCAAATCACTTCTGGGTATGAGGTATCAGTTTTGTATACAATTGTACTGTCTAATGATGCTAATATATATCAACTGTAGATGGCTTGTTTGTTTCCCTGAAGCACACAGACTTTTCTGAACAGTACTCCCTATAAGCACTTTTCCCCTTAAGTCTGTAATCCTCCTTCCAGGATTGCCAAGAGCATCAGAGGTATGGTGAGTGCTTAGAAACTCATGTGTATCTGTTAATGTCTGCTTTCACATAATACAGTTTTGGGTGACATGATGTTTGGGAGTTGTATCTTAACAAATTTACATTAATGGCAACAAAGTGTCTCCAGAAAGCACAGCCCACCCACATATACACATGCAAAAAGTAGGAAAAATTATGTGCATTTGATCAGTAACATTTTGCAAAATGAAACAAAATTGCAACGTGTGTTGACTTGCACAGCACTAATATTCTACCTCCAGAAATTCAAACAAAATAAAGCAACTAAATAGAGGATGTAGTCACAGATAAATTTTTGTTCACTGTACTCAATAAGCTATAGACAGCAGAGGCATAATGCAAATCCCAGTATGCATTTTCTGCTCCTCACTGAATCACATATGCATGTAACTCCAGTTTTGGGCACATTGTGGGTGCTGCAAAGAGCACTTCTTGCCAACATCAGAGTGAAACAACACTAATTTCATGAATACTTTGACATAGGAATGGGGTCCATTTCTGTCATGGTATTAGAAACCCAAAAGACTTGGAGAAGTTTAAAAAAAAAAAGTGAGAAACCAGCAATCTCAGTGCTTTATCTCAGCATGTTCACATAGCCATCTAACTTCTACCCAAAGTATGGACATTATAAGTGCACGCAGCAGTCATTATAGGACATTGCCATTACAATATACAGGATGCATTTATTACTTCTGGCCTGTTTGTAGCATTTTTTGTTACAGCCTTCTTAACATTTGACTCCTACCTTTCTTCCTCAATTCAGAGTTTCTTATAATAATAATATTTCCAGCACTTTCATCTCAGAAAACTTCTAGTTTCCTTTTTAACTTTAGGTTCTGTTAAATATGTGTAGGTCTTTAAATATTTAACACTTTTAGTTTTCCTCAAACTCATATGAGGTCTGCACTTTGCAATGCACTGATGTGTTTCTCATAAAATAAGAAAACTACTTATATTGTTGGTGAATTTCACCTGTAGATCAGTGTATGTGAACAGAAACAGAAAGTTCATTTTGCTTGCTTACACTTCCATCTATGATTGTTGAATTCTGTTGGCAGAGTGTAATGTAAGTGAAGGGGAACAGAGTGTAGAATCCTTTCAGTTACACTTTTCATCCTCAAGGACCCTGCCTAATAGCAGCTCTACTTACACTCAATTGGCCTATTCATTCCTCTACTAAATGAGCTAGGCATTCCCGGGCTGGGTGAGTTGCCCTATAGCTCAAATAGTCCTGCCTGGGAATCCCAGTTGGTCCACCATTTTCTGGCAAGTATTAAATGGTAAGGAAGATGCTAGCTTGCTGAAACTGGAAGATAACCTATCCTCTACTTCTTGAATCAACCCTCCTACTCTGGGAAGCTCCTCCAAGCTCTAAGTATCACATTCTTTTAAGGGAAAGCATGCCTCCACACAACAGTTAACCCCAGCTACATAATGGAAATGTACTTCTGATAGAGCAGTTCAGCAGGCTAAAAAGTCCATTTGGTGAACACCTAGTCCTCCCCATAGAGCTAGAACAATCCCCCTTCCATCAGAACCAGTGAGTTTGCAGTGGCCACTCACTCATTCCCATCTTCTCTATCCAGCTTCTACAAGCACCTGAACAACTAACTGATTTCAGTTCACCCATACCATAACCAGGGCTTTAGTTCCCTATTTTATGCAGATGGCTGTATCAGTTACATTGAGAATGCAACAGAGAATTTGTCTTTTTCATCACTGTATATAATTCTAGAGCTAATGTATTTATATAATGTTTGGGCTAGGGGGTACATCCCTCAACAATGGGGTGCAGGGGGCCATTCCCCACTGCAAAAACATTTTTGTCTTTTCATAGTTAATATCAAAAGCCAATGGCTTGCATCCAATATATTGAATTATTGAATATAAACATTAGTTTATACTGATTATCCAATATAGAACCTATATCATGCAGTCTGTTTTCTTGTACACTGCCGCAGAGTCTGAAAGTTAAGTTTTCTGGTTTCCTGCAAAGTTGAAAGTAAAGCCTAAAAGTAGGTAGCACAGTATCTGATGTCACATCCATTTATATTTTTGAATACTTAATATTACATTGTGTCAGAAGTCAGCTGGAAATTAGGCAGGACAAACTGTTCCACCTTTTATTTGACAAGTGTGGCTATAACCTCAAAGCTACACACAAAAATTTACTTTATTCCAGAGAGTAATCAGAATTTCAGAGAAGTTTGAAAAGGTGTACATTCCATATTTCTGCATGTTGCAGTTGAAGAAGCCCTAAAAGATTACATTACTTCTGTGGTTTGACAGAAAGACAGAGTATTGTACTGATGAGACGGCAGATTCAAAGTCATTGTATGTTAAGAAAAAAATCTAACACATATCTGCCCTATGTTCTTCACAACAGCAAAGTGTCCAATGAATTATATGGGTCCCTAAGTTACCAACTTAAAGAATCAAACCCAAGACTGAGTGCGATGGGTTATATTATTCATTACTAAGACAGTGAATCAACTGCACATCTGTGATTACAAGTTACAATTCTGCTGTTACTTAGGGATGGCTATAGATAATGATCACTATATTTACAAAGATGAAGAGGAAGTGATTTACCATGAGAAGGTCAAACCAGACTCCATCGAATGATGGAATTACCAACCCACTTTCGCTAAAATAACAATGTCGAATTCCAACATTTTCTAAATACGACTTGCTGTAAATCTCGAAATGGACTTTAACATGGGTCGAGATGGGTGTGAGATTCGTACTTCGACAATGTTGGGTTCAACATTGTTGCCGTTCGGCCTCCGGACTTCGATTGAAATGGGTTTGACTGAACCCAATTCGAACTTCTAATGCCAAACCAGAGGAAGTATGATTGTATTTTGCACATGGACCTACTAGATATACAGTTGGAGTTACTGTTTTCCAAAAAAAAGGCCAGGTACTTTCAATAAATCCATGAAAAGAGAGGTGCAATTAAGGATGACCTCAACAAGGAGATTCCTGTGTATCATGTGTCATTACCTGAAATCACTGCAGATGAACAAAACCACCGACCCCTTAACATGCACCAAACTGGGGCCAAAAATCAATGACAGTGTTCCCGCCTTTAATTCATACAGATCTGTTCATACCTTCTTTCACTGCTATTAAAATACATTACATTTGGAAATGGTAGGTTCACAAAGGTTTTAGACACATCACTCAAGAAGTTAGCATGTGTTGGTTATAGATGATCTTTTAGATGTGTCTTGTAGTTAGGACAGAGTGGGGAGCAATACGAGAAGTGGTAGGAGAGGAAGATAATTAGATAAGAGCGACGGCAGACAGGAAAAGCAGGGGAAAGAAGAAAACAAATAAAGGATAATGTCAGCCTGGTGTAAAACAAATACAGAGCTAGTAGTGGGTGAGGAATTTCTTTAAGGATTGTTTGCATATGTGACTGCAAGGCATTCCTCTAATATCAAAGGACATGAGGGTGCAGGCTTTGGCCACTGAGTAGGCATATAGGGTGGGACCTACAGATTTATTTGGTTGATAGAATTTAAGGAATTGTTTTTCAGGTGAATGAAGAAAGGAGTTTGGGGCACCTCTCTCTAAAAAGGGGCATTTGTGTTCAGTGGGTCTACCTGGATAACAAATGTTTTAAATGTCGAGCACACCTTCCACAAATGTAGAATCTGACTCTATAGATATAGTATATATATATATATATATATATATATATATATATATATATATATATATATATATATATATATATATTTACATTTTTGCAGGGGGCAAGCTCTTCCTGCACACCCCAGACCCTTTGTAAATTATATATACCAACTCAGATATTTCACTACAGTCAGGAAAAGGGTATATTTCCTGATCCAAGCTATACCACGATCTCCATTCAAAAGCTTCAGGTTTCCTAAAACTTGATCATATGGTCTAGATCATATGAAATTCAAGTTTCTTAAAACTCAGTCAACTGATAGGGATCTATACACACACACACACACACACACACACACACACACACACACACATTTATTTATATATTTCCATATAGTAACTTAATGATGAATTATATCTATGTCACTGCATAGTATAATATGCATGAAACAAAAATATACGCTACATCAGAAAAGAAGAGGAAGAAAATAACCAAACATGAAAGCAAGACAGCCAAGCTACTTAAAAGGATTAAAAAAAAAGTAGAGGGAGTGTAACCTTAAGGCAGAATGATTCAGTCCTAAAGCTGCCATATTTTAAAGAGATGCATTCTTAATGTTGAGGCTGTTGCTTTTTAAAGTTTATGCCATGGATTCAACAGAAAATATTAAATGCACAACATAAGCCTGTTTGGCAAGTCCACCAAGTGTGAAGTAGTGCTAGAGAAAAGTGAGGAGTTCCTAAAACAATTCAGGAGGCCAGACCAATCCAATGTTTGCATCTTCCTTGTACTAATGTGTGTGTTATTTTATCCATTTGAATGTGCTGTGAATGTCATTTATGTCACCAAAATAGTTAAATTGTGAGTAGTGCTTTGCGTCATTGAGGGAATACCGTTATTTAACCAAACAATAAATAAAACTAAGTGTGATCAAAATACGATGAAGTCCCGACAATAAAATTTAGACAATGTTGCAGTTAAATCTAGAAAAGTAACAGCCAGGATGAGAAGAATGCAGAAGTATGTGGCCAGAACAGTTCCTTCAGTTTAGGAGAATAATATTACTTGTACACTATGTAAACTTCACATGTGGTTGATTTTGAGTGATGTGTGCAGTTTAATACCATAAAATTGTGATTACAGAAGATATGTGAATGCAGTGGATTGGGGGTGGCTGGAGAAAAGAATTTATTGAATGACCTCAGACAAAAAGCGATCTCAAAGTTTGCTTCACAATACCCATTTAGAAGATTCAAATGAAAGACAAGTGTGTAGTCAGTAGCTTGGCAAAAGAAAACCAATGCATGCAGAAACAATTCTGGAAACACATAAAAGACTGGCTGATATTCCACTGTGGATAGACAGGATATGGTGAAGCCTGAGGTGGAGACATACAGGTTTACAAGCATTCCACAAACCTTTTGACACAGCAAAGAAAACACAGAAAAAGTATCCTAACCTATTAGTAGTTAGGACCTATGACTAGGAATCCTAAAGCTGTAACATAAACCACCACAGATTTGGACTCCTACCAAGCTGATTAATAATACAGTACATCATTATACAACTATTATATGATGAGCATTTCTGAATACCTTTGCTGCTAAGTTGGAAGATGTAGAAACATGCATCAAATAAATTTAAATGAGTATATTAGTCATTACTTAAACATAGCTGAAACAGAATTATTGCCGTTCCTCTCTTACCAAAAACAGCCGCTAACTTGGAACAGCTGAATAAAGTTGTTGGTAGTTTTTTTTTGTTAATTAAAAATAAATGATGACTTCAAATTCTAAAATTAATTTATAGTACTTATCTAAGTATGAATACAGTTAGCCAACAGGCCTAATCCAAAAACAAGAACAGCTACACTCCTTGATTTAATAATTAAGATTTTCCTTCATGGTTAAAAAATTTTTTCCACAATGTGATCATTTTACTACTTTAACAATTTTGTTTTTTAAAGTCACAGTTTCTGATATAATTGTCAGAATAAGAGTCATATTAGAGTCTGAAGAAAGCCTGTTAAATGCCGAATTTACTAACGTTTGATGGACATTTCTGTTTTAGTAGTAGTACCCTACTAAAACTTTAACTAGAATTATGTCAGTACTTTATTTCATTTTCAATAAAATATACCCTGCTAGTGTAAAAACAGATACGGATAAAGTTTGCATTTGGCTAACTACAGAAACACAAAGATATTAATGGATAAAGCCTAATACAGTTAGAAAAAGATGGAGACCTTCTCAACCATGACATTTTTCTATTCTCTACCCATTTATATAAGCAAATGTTACAAAAGTTAATTTGGAGATTCATTAAGAATATAAGTGTGAGTCAAAGATTTTAATTTCTGAACACTTTCAGGATCAAAACTAACACAGTTTACTTATATTGTTAGCATTAGAATTAATACATTGTCACACAGCATGAACAACATGCATGCAAATTCTTCACAACCTTCTGACCATAGCTCTCCACCTTCAATCTCCAAAGTGAGGAACACTACCCCCCATAATGTGGAGAGCTTACTTACAACTTCAACTTACTCTGCACAGTCCTTGGCTGTATATGAGTCACAAGGCATTAAAATAATATTATTGCATTACTGCAACAAACAAAATTACAAGCTACTCACCATCTAAAGGTGATTTCTCTTCTGCATTCTTGTCTTCTTCTGCCAGCATAACCTCCTCTGCAACAAAAGACAGGCAAGTTTATAGAATGTTGTAAGATCATTGAACAGCATAGATCACACAAATAACGGTCTTATTTCCAATGCTCTTTCTCTCAGAACTATAAGAAGAACCCATTTAAAGTACTTAAGGCACAGTGGAGAAGGAGCAGATTTGGAAGCAAAGCTGTTAAATTGGGTACTCAATGTTTTATCATGCCCAGTTTCCTGAGGAGCAATGTTGAACCATATTAATGAAATATCATCGTTAATTTAATCTGGGAATATCTTATTTCTTGCACATAATAGACAACTGAAGTATAATATCATAAGTAGGATACATCCCTTTTATTTTTACACTGAACATATTTTTGCTTATTATTTTCTAAGCAACTTTGGATTCTCTGTGTATCATGCATTATTATAATGAAACAAATTACAAGACAGGAAGGAATTGTACATGATTGTGTTGGAACTTACTCCAACAGGTGTACAATGCATACATGCTATAAAGCATAAAGAAGAGTCAAATATCTGCATATTAAAGAATGTGCCATCCATTTGCCAGTATTCATTAGAACTCAGAACGACAACTTTCATAGTTTGAATGATCTCACTGGAACAGAAATGCAAAAATATAACTGTACATTCACTATAAGGGTTAATATGTATAATTTGACTCATGAATGGCAGAAAAATACTGCTATGATCAAATGCATATAATCTGACCACATAAATAACATGGATTATTGAGTTGGGAGGGTGGCCTAATGGTTAAGGTGTTTGACTTGCAAACACAAGTTACACGGTTTGAATCTCACAGGGGATAATTAGCTAGGCTTAAAATGGCTCACCCGGGCCGTAAGCCTAATACTAACCTATGGATATGGTTTGGGGTGTTAGATACAACTAAAAAGACAAACCAATTGCTTTAGTTATTTTTAGATATTTTATCTCTTATTTATATATTGCAACTTTTCGCCAGTGCTATATAAATGCTCTTCATATTTATATTCAAACTGTTGCATTTCTACTTCAGTGAAGATTGTATTGCTACCTCACTTCAAATATGTTTGATAATTCATATTCTAAAAGAAAATATAGACATGAATAAACACTGACTGACAAGTTGTTTGTATGTGCATAATTTGACTACAGAACTTCAGACTGAGAATCTTTATATGAAAAATTCAAAAGCAGCTCTACAGAATGATAGGTCTTAATGTTGACAGAGATACTATAAAACAGTGGTGAAAGGCAACTATAACAAACTACTAATGCATATATGAATAGATGATGTTATAAACTGACACCCTGCAAATTATTTCAGCTATATGATTTTGAGATTTTACATAAATTGATAACACCTTACATTTTTAATTTGTGACCTATTCCATAAAGCAAACCTTTTATGTAAAACACTATTGTGGGACTTACTGATAAGTATATGAACAACGGTGGAAAATTAAAACAAAATACCCTACAGTTTATCCATGAATGAATTATAAAGGTTAGTTATTCTACAATGTAGTATTATAGTGCCAGGTCTGTAGTGCACAGTGTTAGTTAATACATCACATGTAAGTATGGAAAGCCACAAAAACTGCAAATACACAATGCTTCTTCATTTTGTAATTTCAAATGCGGAGCTACACCCTATGACATAATATACATCTTACATTAGTTGTACTCCTGCAAGTAATACTGCATTACATACTATCCATGTCTCAGAGATAACAATTGCTGGCTGGAGCTGCATGGGAACTTGCATGCTGCATATGTAATTAAAGGATACTTCCTTGAAAAATAAGTTTAAAATGCTCATTTTGCAAGGAAGGTTATGCCTATCTTCAGTCTAATGTGAAGACTTTGCCCTCACTACTCCCTCAAATTTAAGCTACTGTGCCAAAGGTACATGGTATTTGAGAAAAAGGGGATACTTGAATTAGTGGAAATCAACATATTACCTTTATTGTGAAGATACGGTTACCTCAGCTACAGAAGAAGGCCTCCTCAATGGAAGGCTTTGGATCTGCTGGAATACAACATTCCGTTAGATCACCTATCTGAAACTTGAATTATCCTAGGTACATCTCCTGGGTTTAAAAATTATCTTTCCAATCAGTACTTCTCTGTTCAGTTTCTGAACATCCTCTCTGCTTCCACCCCTCTCCTTAAAGGAGTCACTCACAGCTCCATTCTGGCTCCCCCATTTTTTTTTTCATTTTCATTAATAAAGAACTACTTGACCACTCTTTCTCATACATTATGCTGATGACTTGGTCTTATTTCAGTCAAACCTGCCACCATTGGCCATACAACAAGATGACTTCCTTTCTCTTATCAAATGGCTTAGTAACAAAAAGCTAATGCTGAATATTTCCAAAACTAAAACAATGCTGTTTGTTACCTCATTTATGCGGCAGAAAAAAATAAATAACTTCTTATCCATGACCATCTTGACAACCACACTGATCAAAGCATGTCCTTCAAACACCTTGGTACATAGCTTGATCCCTCAATTCTTTATTTATGACAAATATCAATGAATAATTCCATCCTATTTTGGTCTATAAAATTTCCCCCTTTCTCTCCAGACTAACCAGGAATGTCAGACAAAGGCATTCTACTAGTGCAGCTTGAATATGGACATCCACTGGTTGCAGAAACATCCAAGAAAAACTCCTAAACCATCCAAACTATAAGCAACTCCATCTGCCATTTTATTAACCTTTCCCCTAGAAATGAGCATTAGTGTATTATGCCTAATAACACTAATGACCTCCAACCTACTAAGATTATGCCTTAGTTTCAATCTAAGAAGTCTTAACCACTTGGTCTACTTCTTCAATGTCCCAGAACCAGATGTCATTGCGGTGATGATATGGGCAGGTGCCAGCACAGCCAGCTGGAGTTTTCTGAAGAATATGTTCCTTGAACATCAAGCTGATTTATACAAGATTTAGATTTTCAAAGCTCTCTGTTTGTACACACTTTCAGAGATAATTTTTCATTCAATTTAGGTGCTGTATCAGCATTAAATCATAGTCGCCACCACAGTTTCCTCATCTCAATTAATTCTTCCTATGGCCCTCCACTTGGATTTTTTGCAACCTTTTTGAGTACCGCAAAAACAAACTTGAAGAACATTAATATGATTAAACATGTTACTCCCCGTGTCCTTATATCAAGCACATGCTTGTATATTCATTTCTTAAGTTTCAATTTGTTTTACCTATATAAAAAGCTGAACATTTAGGACATAATGCAGTATATCACCCCTCTAACTGACAAGTTATAATGACCCTTACTTGTGACTTTTATAAATTTATACACATTTATAATCATCATCTTTCGGCTGTTCCCATTAGGGGTCGCCACAGCA